>NC_140949.1:77058909-77148909 GCF_014529385.1 Adiantum capillus-veneris
AAGAGAGAGAGAGAGAGAGAGAGAGAGAGAGAGAGAGAGAGAGAGAGGTGGCGGGCGAGAGAGAGACACACGCATAGTGGGAAGACAGCACGAGAGAGAACGAGAGAGAGAGAGAGAGAGAGAGAGAGAGAGAGAGAGAGAGAGAGAGAGAGAGAGAGGAGGTCCTTGGTTACTCCACTGGAGGGAGGGGCGGCAATGGGCGGTGGTGGTAGGCGTAGGGGCAACACATGATGGTAGTAAGTTAGCACCACTAACCACCAGTGGTGGGCTAGGGTGGTGGGTGGTGATGGTTGCTAGGGGGCGGCAATGGAAGGTAGTGGTGGTGGATGAAAAAAAAAAAACTCGCTCCAAAGCTCGCTTCGTTGAGCTCGCTCCTTAATCGTCCCCCATGTTTGCCTATTTTACTTCATTACCCCTTTTCACATCCAATGCAAGGCCATCTCCATGGAGGCGGTGAAGTTTGGTTCCGGTCGCCTATGGGACATCTCCATAGTAGGAGCCATTCCCTGCTCCCCCTAGAAATCCCGTGAAAAAGATAAAAAATTTGAGACTCAAACAGGAATTGACTAATGGTGCAGTGTTATGTGGTAACATGATATTTTATGCAATATTGCAATTCTTAAGCATGGAGTAAGTGCAATCTCATCTTAGTTTTTCAAAGACAGAGGGCATAAATAGTGGTTGAATGTGTAAGATGCCTTTGGGTCAATTTATGCTTTGCTTGTGGTTTAGTGTGTGTGAATGTAACGTTTTCCCAACTTCATGTGTGAGTGCAACTCTTCTTAATGAATGTGTGTGAGTGTGTGTGAATGAAACGCTTCATGTGTGAGTGTAACTCTTTCTAATATATGAAGATGGAGATTAAACTTACCTCGTAAAAGGAACTTGGAAAAGAGACAAGAAGCTTAGCGTCTTAATCCTTCTTACTTTCTTTGGTCGAATTGATAGTGGATGCTTGAAAGAGGTTGAACTTCTCCTTTTCTTCTCTTCAGTTCCTTTTTCAGATTGATGGTGGTGGTTTCTTGGGAGAGGTTGATCTTCTCCTTCACGTCAATCGAAGAGTAATTGAATATTCGAGTGGCCGAAAGTTGGCAAGGAGAAGGTTTGGGAGAAGGGAGGTTAGATAGCTGGCAATGGATTAGAGAATTTTTCCAACATAAGGTGACTATGGAGCTTTGTGAGCTTGCATAAGGCTAAGTGGAGAGTGAGGATAAAATGAACAATTGTCTAAGTGTGTCTAAGTAAGTAAAACATAAAGGAGCTCTTTATATAGGAAAGGCCTTCAATCCCTTTTGATTAATTCATCCAATGAATGATTCTTCCACCTATTCTTCTTCCTCATCCTTGCATTTCAACCCACCGACCTTTCAAACCTTTTACTCATTCTTGTACGAGACCAATTCTTTTTTTTTTTCCTTGTATCTTGAATGCTTAAAAAGAAAAACTCTTTTTCTTTTCTTAGAAATATTTAAAAATATCCTCTTATTAATTTGTCTAATATAAGAAGCTTTTCCCATGCAAGGAAATGAGATTCTTGCTTTGAAAGTCCGGGAGAGACCTTATAGGAATGGTCATTAAAACATCCAATGGAGTGGAGCCACATGCCCCACTCTTGGCCATCTAAGGTCCAGGGGAATGAGGCCATTAACGACATGCCAGGATAGGAGGGGACAATGCAGAGCAAGTACAAAGCAAGTACAACTACGCAGATGACAGAGGCAGGTGCCATGCATAGTTGGCTTGTGATGTGAGTTTCAACCATTCTGGATTTTGATATGTCAAACAATCATTGGTGTGAAAATCTAATGGTATCCTTTGGCATTTTGTATGCTCAGACGGCATCCATCTATCGATTTTGGATTACCTACATGTTGAGTCAAGATTGGTTGCCGAGTAAGTGCATTCTGCATGTTGAACTTTCAACCATCGAGTGGCTACAACTAGAGATTCCAAGATTTAATGGCATGTAGAGGTATGGTTGAGAGGCGTTGCCCTGCGATTGTAGACTTTGATGGATGCGTCATAATGTAAACATGCAGGTACGTCTAGATGAGTGCTCAAAGTCCCTCATTTATAAAATATGTAAAGGGTAAAAACCAAGACAATCACTAATGTTTAAAGTCAACATTTGGGCAATGGGAGTTATAATTATGTGCATATACCTCAAATTTTTGGTATTTTACTGAATATATAATTAGTTTGCCCTGAAAAGCTAGGCTAAGAAAAAGGGGTTTTAAAAACCAGTAGCGATCTAGACAAATTCACTTAGATTGGGGTTTTTGGTTATGTGCGAAAAAAGGCCTTAGTATTATTGTCCCCTTTTTAGCAAGATTTTTGACAATGCTTAAGAATTAGACTTTCGATCTTGCGTCTTATGTTTCTAGTTATGCCTAGAATCACTTTCCTTTCTCTCATCAAGTTCTAGGTAGGCCATTGTGGCTCCTGCCAATTGTACAAGTTGGCTTGCTTGGGTTGAATTGTTGACTATAGTAGCTGGCATGTGGTTCATGGTGTGTTGCTAATTGAAGAGATGGTGTAGGGAATGGTCGGTTAATCAGGGCGATTGGCAGATGTTGGGAGCATTGATTACGGGAATGGCCACTAAGAGACCATTCTCGGCCATCAAAGGTCTAGGGGAGTGGGGCCAATAGTGGCATGCCACATGACAAAAGGGGACAATGAAGAGCAAGAACAACTGTACAGACGAGAGAAGTAGGCGCCATGCAGAGTTGGCTCGTGATCTGGTGGCTCGTGATCTGAGTTTCAGCCATTCTGGATGCTGATTTGTAAAGAAATCATTGGTGTGCAGTTCCATGCTATCCCTTGGCATTTCGTATACTGAGATGGCATCCATTTATTGGACTGTCATTGGATTCTGGATTTCCTACATGTTGAGTCGTGATTGGTTGCCGACTAACTGCATTCTACATACTGAACTGTCGCCCATCGAGCGGCTACAGCTAGAGATTTTGAGATTCAATGGCATGCAAATGTACGATTGAGAGGCGTTGCCCCACAATCGATGACTTTGATGGATGTGTCACACTGTAAGCATGCTGAGATTTCTAGACCAGTGCTCTCATTCCCTAATCTATAATGAATGGAAAGGGCAGAAACCAAGACAATCAGTAATTTTTAAAGAACATTTGGGAATTGGGAGTTATAATTCTTTGCATATACCTCAAATTTTTTGGTACTTACTGACTGTATAATTAATCTGCCCTAAAAGGCTTGGCTAAGAAAAAGGGGTTTTAAAAACGAGTGGTGGTCTAGACAAATTCGCTCAGATTGCAATTTTTGGTTTTGTGGGGAAAAAGACCGTAATATTGTTGTTCTATTTTTAGCAAGATTTTTGACAATGCTTAAGAAATAGACTTCGATCTCGCAGCATATGTTTCTAGTTATGTTTGGATTCAGTTTCCTTTCTACTATTGAGTTCTAGGTATGCCATTTTTACTCCTGCCAATTGTACAAGCCGGATTTCCTGGGTTGAGTTCCTGACTACAATAGTTGGCATGTGGTTCATGGTATGCTGCTAGTTAAAGAGATGGTATAGGGAATGTCACTTAGTCACCATTGCCCATAATCAGGGCAACTGACAGAGGCCGAGAGCATTCATTATGATAATGGTCATTAAGCGACCCTTCCCGCCCATCAAAGGTCCATGGGAGTGGGGCCAATAGTGGCATGCCACATGTCAAGAGGGGACAATGCAGAGCAAGTATATCAGTGCAAACAACACATGTAGGTGCCATCCAAAGTTGGCTCGTGATATGAGTTCTAGCCATTCTAGATGCTAATTTGTCAAGAAATCATTTGTGTGTAGTTCTAATGGTGTCCCCTGGCATTCTTCATGTTGAACATCGAGCGACTACAACTAGAGATTCCAAGATTTAATGGCATGCAAATGTACAGCTGAGAGATGTTTTCCATGTGATTGTGGACTTTGATGGATGTGTCATACTGTAAGCATGCTGAGATGTCTAGATGAGTGCTCTCATTCCCTAATCTATAATGTACGGAAAGGGCAAAACCCCATACAATCACTAACTTTTTAAAGTCAACATTTGGGCAATGGGAGTTATAATTATGTGCATATACCTTGGATTTTTTGGTATTTACTGAATGTATAATTAGTTTGCCTTGAAAGGCTAGGCTAAGAAAAAGGGGTTTTAAAAACCAGTAATGGTCTAGACAAATTCACTTAGATTGAGGTTTTTGGTTATGTGGGAAAAGAGGCCTTAGTATTATTGTCCTATATTTAGAAAGCTTTTTGACAATGCTTAAGAATTATACTTGCGATCTCGCAGCATATGTTTCTAGTCATGTCTGGAATCACTTTTGTTTCTGTTATCAAGTTCTAAGAAGGCCATTGTGGCTCCTGCCAATTGTACAAGTGAGTGTCACCATTCCCCGTAATCAGGGCAATCGATGGAGGCCGGGAGCACTGATTATGGGTATGGTCACTAAGCGACCATATCCGGCCATCAAAGGTCCAGGGGAGTGGGGTCAATAGTGGCATGCCACATGATAGGCGGGGACAATGCAGAGCAAGTAGTCCAGCTACGTAGAATGACACATGCAAGTTGGATCGTGATATGAGTTCCAACCATTATGGATGTTGATCTATCAAGCAATCATTGGTGTGCAGTTTTGATGGTGTCCCCTAGCATTCCATATGCCGAGATGACATCCATCTACTGAGCAGCCACTGAATTTTGGAGTACCTACATGTTGAATCGTCATTGGTTGCCGACTAAATTCATTTTGCATGCTGAGTTGTCAACCATCGAGGTGTTGCAGGTACAGATTCCAATATTTAATGGCATGTAAATGTACAATTGAGAGGCATTGCCCCGCAATCGTGGAATTTGATGGGTGTGTCATAATGTAAGCATGTTGAGATGTCTAGACCAGTGCTCTCATTCCCGAATCTATAATGTATGGAAAGGGCACAAACCCAAACAATCACTAATTTATAAAGTTAACATTTGGGAAATGGGAGTTATAATTATGTGCATATACCTCATATTTTTTGGTATTTATTGAATATATAATTAGTCTGCCATGAAAGGATGGGCTAAGAAAAAGGGGTTTTAAAAACCAGTAGTGGGTTTGGGCAAATTCATTTGAATTGCGGTTTTTGATTATGTGGGAAAAAATGCCTTAGTATTATTGTCCTATTTTTAGGAAGCTTTTTGGCAATTCGTAAGAATTAGACTTGCGATCTCACAACATGTGTTTCTAGTTATGTCTAGAATCACTTTCTTTTCTCTCATCAAGTTCTAGGTAGGCCATTGTGACTCTTTCAAATTGTACAAGCTTCCTTGCTAAGGTTGAAATGCTAACTATAGTAGCTGGCATGTGGTTCATGGCGTGTTGCTTATTGAAGAGATGGTGTAGGGAATTGTCGATTAGTCACTATTCCCCGTAATCAGGGCGATCGACAGAGGCCGAGAGCATTGATTTCCGGAATGGTAACTAGCCCACCATTCCTGGCCATCAAAGGCCCAAGGGAATGGGTACAATAGTGGCATGCCACATGACAGGTGCAGAGCAAGCACACCTGTGCAAATGACACAAGAAGGTTCCATGCAGAGTTGGCTCGTGGTCTGACTTGCAGCCATTCTGGATCCTGATCTGTCAAGCAATCATTGATGTGGTGTTTGTTGGTGTCGCCTGGCATTCCATATGCTAAGATAGCATCCATCTACTGGGAAACCACTGAATTCCGGATTACCTACATGTTGAGTTGTGAGTGGTTGCCGACTAAGTTGATTCTGCATGCTGAGCTATCAACCATCGAGCGGTTGCAACTACAAAATTTTGAGATTTAATGGCATGCAAATGTACGGGTGAAAGGTGTTGCCCCGCGACCGTGGACTTTGATGGATGTGTCATAATGTAAGAATGTTGAGATGTCTAGACCAGTGCTCTCATTCCCTAATCTATAATGTATGGAAAGGTCAAAAACCCAGACTATCACTAATTTTTAAAGTCACCATTTGGACAATGGGAGTTATAATTATGTGCATATACCTCAAATTTATTGGTATCTATTGAATGTATAATTAGTCTGCCTGAAAGGCTAGGCTAAGAAAAAGGGGTTTTAAAAACAAGTAGTGGTCTTGACAAATTCATGTAGATTGTGATTTTTGGTTATATGGGGAAAAAGGCCTTAGTATTATTGTCCTATTTCTAGAAAGTTTTTTGACAATGCTTAAGAATTAGACTTGCGATCTCACGGCATATGTTTCTAGTTATGTATGGAATCACTTTCCTTTCTCTCATCAAGTTCTAGGTAGGCCATTGTGACTCCTACCAATTGTAGAAGCTGTCTTGCTTGGGTTGAATTGCTGACTAGAGTACTTAGCCTGTGGTTCAAGGTGTGTTGCTAATTGAAGAGATGGTGTTCACCATTCCCCATAATTAGGGCAACCGACAGAGGTCGAGAGCATTGATTTCGGGAATGGTCACTAAATGACCATTCCCGGCCATCAAAGGTCCAGAGGAGTGGGGCCAATAGTGGCATGCCACATGATGGGTGGGGACAATGCAGAGCAAGTACAATTGTGCAGACAAAACAGGCAGGTGCCATGCAGAGTTGGCTCGTGATCTGATTTCTAGCCATTCTGGATGCTGATCTATCAAGCAATCATTGGTGTGAGGTTATGATGGTGTCCCTTGGCATTCCGTATGCTAAGATAGCATCCATCTATTGGGAAACCATTGAATATTGGATTACCTACATGTTGAGTCGTGATTGGTTGTCGACTAAATTCATTCTGCATGCTGCGCTGTCAACCATCAAGCGGCTGCAGCTACAGATTTCAAGATTTAATGGCATGCAGATGTACGGCTAAGAGGCGTTGCCCCGTGATCGTGGACTTCAATGGATGTGTCATAATGTAAGTATGTTGAGATGTTTAGACCAATGCTCTCATTCCCTAATCTATAATGTATGGAAAGGGCAAAAACCCAGACAATCACTAATTTTTAAAGTCGACATTTGGGCAATGGGAGTTATAATTATGTGCATATACCTCATATTTTTTGGTATTCATTGAATGTATAATTAGTCTGCCGTGAAATGCTAGGCTAAGAAAAAGGGGTTTTAAAAACCAGTAGTGGTCTAGACGAATTCACTTAGATTGCAATTTTTGGTTATGTAGGAAAAAAGGTCTTAGTATTATTGTCGTATTTTTAGCAAGCATTTTGACCATGCTTAAGAATTATACTTGCAATCTCGCGGCATATTTTTCTAGTTATGTCTCAAATCACTTTCCTTTCTCTCATCAAGTTCTAGATAGGCCATTGTGACTCCTGCCATGCTCATTGTGTTATATAGCGGTAGGCTTGGTCTATGTCTTTGGGATGCACATTTGCATGTTGTGCAACTTTTTTAGGTGTATAATCATCAAATAAGGCTCTTCTAGTATACCATTGAGCTTGCATCAACTGAATCATGAAAATCTTTTAGAATCCTTCAAGCCAGCATTGTTTGATAAATGACGAATGAATTCTTGTTCGAAAGGGCAAAATCCATGCTTAGATTTAATAGCACACTACCTACATAATACAAAGACACTTTAAGGAGAAGAGAACTTTAAAGGGAACATAAAGGAGAAGAGAAACACAAATATACCAATGTGTCCTCGACCACCTCTCTTTATGTGGACACAAGAAGTCTTTTTACTTTCCACCTTCAATGTGGTTTTTCATTTTCTAAACTCACCCTGCTACATGGGGGGCGGCCTTGGGGATGTGGATCTGATCTGCAAGGAGGATCTGGTGACGATGAACATTCTATGTGTGGTCGCACTTTGTGTTTTCAACTAGTGGATGTTGCATACGGTGCAAAACTAAAGGGTGGTTCTGGTATTGCCTGGCCTAATGGAGTCAAGCGGTGGCATCTCTCGGCTGCATGGTGGCCCAGGTGGGCCTCTTCTGATGGGATTTGGCTCCCATTAAATCCAAGTTTGTGGAGGTTCGGTGGTGGTTGGTTGTTGGCTCGAATCGTCTCGGCATCACCCTCATGCTCCTAAGATGAGGGCTTAGTCTGAGGGTACCTAGTGGTGATGGAGCAAGCTGGATCCATCCATATGCGGCTTTATTCCTCGTCTGGTATTTTTTATTTGGGTCATCTCAGAGGGTGGCTCCATGTCTAGCCAATATACTGTGTAGTCTCATCGTGGAGGGGATTTCAGGATGTAGTGGCAGTCCTTGTGATCACTGTGGCACCTTCTGATGTTGTCTTGGTTCTTTTTGTGTTATACTAGTTATGGTGGCAGACATGACTTGGTTGAGCATGGTCTAGGATGTATTTTTTGGATGATTTTAATACAATTCACTCACATATTGTGAGTTTTGCAAAAAGAAAAAAAAAAGATGTTTTGAAAGGATTTTTATTTTTTGAGATTGGGGAACCTAATAGGTCAATTGACTACCACAGTATATCCACTTCTCGATGTAGGAATCTATAATAATGGGATCTTAAATTCAAGTACACACCCTCTCCCAAGTTACCTTTGGTCAGGTAGGGGTCAGGTAGGAGTTCACAAACAATTGCCTCACTAAACCACAATATTTACTCATTCTCTCTCATGTTTATTATATTTTGTTCCCCACTTGGCTTGGATATGGTGCATATAAGGACAACCCTATTCCACCTTTGGGTGCTCTACATCCTGTCTTGTTGTTCGTTGTAAGATAGCCAAGTGTTATTTCTATTTCATGTGCAAAAAATAGACTTTCAATTTCAAGTACTTGTAAAAGCAAAGCTTCAAAACATAATATAATTTTTCATTTGTCATATTCTTGAACTAATTCCTCCTTCCATATGTCAATTAGGATGTCACTTAGAACTGATGTAGAGGATGTTGAGGCATGAGCTCTTCCCATATTCGAGATTCCCATGCATTACTACATTCAATTAAAAAGCTTGGTTGAAGACATGGGTATTCAATAAATGGGTTGATTCCTTTAAAGTTGGAGCAACAATGGCAAGTTAAAAAGCTCTATTGAATTACTTAAAAGCACTTAATGTATGTGGCTGGTATGTAAAGTAGGGAGAAAAGAGGTGGGGAAGGCGTCTTAGAGTAGTCTTGCACTCTCAATAACCTGCACATTGTTCCTTCTTTGTACCTCCATGTCCACCTACTTTGCTAAGTAGCCTCTCCTTGACAAAATCTAGGGTTGCATATGTCTCTGCATTGTCCTAATCTACTTCCACTGCAGCCGAGGCCTATGGGCATGCTTCTTGTGGGTTATAGTGATCTTTGAGCCTTATGTGCAAAGAATGCAAGAGTCTAGTATGGTATTGGGCTGGACACCTAAACTCGCCCCTCATTATGCTCATAGAATTTGCTTCTTTATATTGCATTTGAGGTGATGTCTAAGTTATGGATAAAATGAATCCTATTGAACTTAGAGGTGCCACTTGACAACCTTTGTTGAAAGGAATTCTTCAATTTTGCCATGTAGTTTCGTTCAACAAGTCTCCAATTCACTACAAGAGGTTGTGTGCTCTTGTGACGCTGTTAGCGACGGAAATACACTGGGTTTTTATAACCCCCGGCGTCGCTAAAACCGTCGCTACGAGAGCGTCGCTATATGCGTCACTATAAGCGTCGCTATATAGAGACGCTCATAGCGACGCATATAGCGACGTTTACACAGAAGTCTATAGCGACGCTTATAGCGACGCTCCAGAGCCATAAATAGCGACGCCTGAGAGAAATTTTTTTGGTGACAGGGCATTGAATGCCCTGCCACCCATCAACCATATTGTACTTGGTTCACTTTTTAAAAAAAGTGCAAGGGTAGATAATAGACCCAAAATAGTCACCCACAAGACGCATTGTTTGCAAAATTGACAAGCGTAAAATTGACAATTGTACACATCATAGGCAAAATGAATTGATTGGCAAATGTAATAATGACAATTGTACAACATCATAGGCATAAAGAATTGATTGGCAAAATGAAATGCGGTGACAAATGTAATAATATACATGGTTCAAAAAGACGTATAAAATCCGTCTCATGATACATAAGCTATGAGAAACCCTAAACTAATGCTATCTAGCTACAGCTAAACTGACGTCGTCTAGTCAGACGTCTCATCGCGTCCAAGTGGCGTATCTGTCGGATTCTGCAAAAAAAGACAATAAGACAGCTTTCAGTAAGTATAAACATATAACGACATTTATAAAACAATACAAAAAATAGAAAAGAGTAAACCCTAATACTAACCATGCCGCCGCGAGAACCGAGAATGTCCATCAGGGCGTTTAAGCCCTTCCTGCCTGCGTACTCGCGCTCGTACGGTGTGGGATCACGTCCTGTCATCGACCACTGTCAAAACATACAAAGATTTCATTATGTTAGAATTAAAAAACTCATAAACCCTAAACTATCGAACATAAAGAGCAATGCGAAAACACTTACAAAATCGGCCTCAAATGATGCCCATCCATCGCTCCCCAAGTGGTGCGAGCTCCCTGCCTCTACTCGCGCTCTGGCTGCATCCTTTTGTTGCTTCCACTTATCGGGATTCTCGCGCGCTGCTTTCTTCGCATTCTTCCAATCTTCTTTGGCCAGCCAATCTGGCCTGTTCCACCCATGCTTGATTGCTTTTTGCACTTCGGAACGCTTGTGTTTGCAGTATTCGCGCATTCGAATCTTCATCAGGTCTTCATTGAAGCGCTGATCCCGTGTTGGAACGGGAAACTCATCATGAAGTATGTTGATGACTCTGTTTTTTAAATCACTTGGTACTTCACTCCATTTGTTTAGTATGTAGTGTCTAAACAGCTGAGAGCAAAGACCACGCATGCGCGAGATCACCTTCTTGCCATCATCATCCATGATGATGTCGCCGCTGAAGTCGACGGAGTAAGGCAAGCCCTCTGGCCGGTGACGCGTGAACCTGGGTGTCCCGGCAGGGGTCTCTAGCGGCGTGTCGATGGGGGTACGGACGTCAGGTGTCTCCACCGGCGTCTGGGCCCCGAAGCGAGGAGTGTCGAGTGGGGTGGCTCCTGGCGGAGTAGGTAGAGGTGTGTAGCTGCTAGGAACAGTCAGCCGCGCAAAACCTGGCGTAGATGGCAATGCTGTGGCTGGTGTGGGGGCGGGCAAAGAATGGGAGGGTAAAGAGCCTCGTCGAACACGAGGCGGTGTGGAGGCATCGGCGGCGGAATCCCCACAACAACCGCCACCGCCACCACTAGAGCGCCGGTGTCTAGACGAGTGTCAAGATTGTCTCGTCAACGCCGATTGGTTTGGCGAATGGTATGGAGTCTACGTTGATCTCCTTTTGTGAAATCCATTGCACCAGCTTTGCAAGTTTGTAGATTGTGTTACGGATGTCGAGAGACAAACATCCCTCAATGGCAATCGGTAAAATAAACTGTAAAGTATGTGCAACAATGATATTAAAGTCCACATTTTATGCAATGATATTAAAGTCCACTATGAACGTACCTGACACATTTTATGCCAATCGTGTGACTTCAAACCGGTAAGCTTTCCTTCTTTAGTAAAACACGTTCGGAGCGAGTGCATTACGCCAGTGGGGGTCCGCAAAGATCGAATGGTCTCTTTTACTTTGCGTTCTTGGGCTCCTGTGAAAATCCATGGTGCTTTAGGGAGTTTTATCGATCCATCAGACGCTGTTTGCGGCCAATATTGCTCCATACGATCCACATTTCTAAGGTCAACTCTGGCTCCCAAAGTATCTTTCTTGCCGGTCAGATGGTCCCATAGTAGATTACCCACATTCTTGAATATGTGCATTGGATCGAGCAAGTGATTGATCATGAGTCGGGGCCAGTATGGTAACTCGTACCATAGAGATAGTCTCTTCATCCCTGGAGGCAATCCGTCATCGCACATCTCCTTCTGCTCTAACCATGCTTGTGCAGACATCCTTGGTGGCTCTCTTCCCAAAAAGCCGTCACGTAACACATGATTCTCTGGAAGATACGCTTGATGACCTTCGTAGATTTGCTTCTTCAGTGAGGGCGCCCTACGTGCATTCAGTCTAGGTCCACATGTGACACATGCTCTGTATCCGCTTGTTTGAAGCCCTGCATGTATACACATGATAATAGATCAACTATGGGAAAAAACAAGATTTACAGTGTCTGAGTGAGGAGTGTCAATAGATCACCTGAGCATTTTGTTAGCCCGGGATAGTCATGCATGGTCCACATTAGAATGCCTCTGATCAAAGCATTCCGTCGTCTTGTGTGTCGGCTCATATGCACCACCTCTATGCCAATCCACAATTGTTGTAGCTCTTCCAATAGTGGACGAAGATACACATCCATATTCTCCACTTTATATCGCCCTGGCACAATCAAGCTTAGCCATAGGTGCCCCTTCTTCATAGTCAACCACGGGGGAATGTTGTAGTTGACGATGACAACGGGCCATACACTGTAAGATGTTGATCTTTGACCAAATGGATTTACGCCATCCATAGCCAGGCCTAAGCGCAAATTTTGAGCTTCCCTGGCAAAATCCGACCATGTTCCATCTATATATTTCCAGGCTGCGCAATCTGCAGGAATTCGTAGCACACCATCCGAAGATTTATTCTCCTCATGCCATGATGCTAGGGCGGCCATGGACTTACATTCTAAGAAATGCTTGATGCGAGGAAGTAGAGGAAAATGTCGCAAAACCTTTTGTGGAATTTTTGTCCCGTGGAGATTTACTCGATATCTTTCGGAATCACATTTCGGACACTTCTCCATGTCTATGTATTCCCCTCTGAAAAGAATGCAGTCATTAGGACAAGCGTGGATAGAATTGTAATCCATCCCCAAGTTTCGCAAAATCTTTCTTGCTTCATCTCGAGAATCTGGCATCATATTGTCAGCTTGTAGTATGTGCACTTTAAGCAATCTACACAACATAAAAATACGATACAGTCGTGTAAAAATCTATCAGATCATTATACATTTAGAGTTTTATTAAAGTAAACTAATTGTAATAGATCACCTGAAAAGCGCTGTGAGGCTAGTGTCACTCCATCCAAACTTTGCCTGCATGTTGAGAAGAACCAGGAGTGCTTTCAATCTAAACATACGTGCTCCATTATACAATGGCGTATCGGCTTCACTTTTCATATCATCATAGATAAGCCTTTCTGAATCCATGATCGTCTCGATCATTTCATCAATCTCGGGCTCAAACATTGCCTCGTTGGGAATGTGCTCTGCATGATCATCCCCCGAGCTGTCAGAGGCTACATCTTGAGGCCTCACATATGCTGCTTGACCAAAGCGCCTGCGAACGCGTCTATTGGGTTGCAAGATTGCTGCTTGTTGGCCAGCGTCAGAGTCCGACGAGTTATAATTAGCAACAACTCGATGTATAATAGATGGATTGAACTCGCCAAATTCGCAAACGTGCTGCAAAGAAACACGTCTTGTCCGTCGCACAGCATGCTTGCATTGATTACAAGGACATAAGACCCTCGTTGAGAGATAGGTGTTTCGGTTGGACGGTCCCACATCCTCGTCACTACTCATAATGAGGATAAAAATCTTATAACCTGGACAACAAATTTAATATTCTATTGGCATTCTTCATCTTATCTCTCTCTCTCTCTCTACCTCACATTCTCTAGTCATGTCCAATCCCCGCACACCTCGGTCTAGAGGTGCACGGAGATCAGAACCACCGGGTTATAATCTCGTCTTTATTGGTCAATACCTATATTTGTGGGTACAAGAAATCTACAGACCCACGTCTACATGATACTACATGTAGTGGACAAAACCCCTTTGCCTCTTCTCTAGCTATAGCACTTCACAGTATCTTAACATCTTTTCACAGTAGATCTTTTCACTGTTCGTCTAACTCTAAACCCTAAACCGTAAGTAATTCTTGCGTGGACTCGATCTAACGTAAGTAAGCGTAAATCTAAATAAACGTAAATCTAACTAAAAATAAACCTAAATCTAATTTAACGTAAGTCTACATCTAACCTAATCTTTAACGTCTTTTGGGATAGTTTCCTACGATGTTAAAACTCTCTTCTTCTTGTGTGTGTGTGTGTGTGTGTGTGTGTGGGTAAACCTAAATAAACCTAAGTCTAATCTAATATAACATAAATATAAATCTAACGTAAATTATGTTATATTAAAAACAAAGAACTAAACTAACAGGGATTATAAGAACCTTAAAACTGATTTAACACATAATTTTTCACATAACTCGGCAAGAGTTGGCATTTTCATCACTAAAGATGTGAGAGTTATCTTCCGACGGTGACGCTGCTTCATCTCCATCCACATCTGACAATAGCAATTGGCCCTTTGGACCGTTCTTGCTCTTGTTACTAACTTTGAAGTTGCGGTTGAATGACTAGAGGTTGTCTAGATGGTCATTGTCGGGGATGTAGTGACTCTTGCCGCCCTGAAGATTCACCTTCTTCCCTATCTTCTGAAGACATTTCACCAGTACTTTTGGATCGACGGACCCACCATGAGTGAAGGCAGAAATACCTTATATTCCATTGAGGGCTTTCTTCACCCGCTTCATGCAGGCATCGTAGTCTATGGAGACCTAAATCTAATCTAATATAACGAAAATCTAAATCTAGCGTAAATAAACGTAAATCTAACTAAAAATAAACCTAAATCTAATCTAATTTAACTTAAATAAACCTAAATATAATTTAACGTAAGTCTACATCTAACCTAATCTTTAACGTCTTTTAGGATAGTTTCCTACGACGTTATAACTCTCTTCTTCTTGTGTGTGTGCGCGTGTGTGGATGTGTGTGCCAATAAAAAGAGATAAATGGTATAACCTTTCTATCACCCATGCCAAGTATGATAGATTGGTTATGCCATTTCCCTCTTGAATAATAGGTCTTGAGTTCAACTCCTCGTCGGCTAGATCTTTAGGTCTTTTAATTTTAATTAGTTTCCTACGACGTTAAATTAGTTTCTCTCTCTTTCTCTCTCAATGTGTGTGCGTTTTTTGTTTATGCATGTTTTCTCTCTCTTTTCCTCTCTCAATGTGTGCGTTTTTTGTTTATGCATGTTCTCTCTCTCTTTTCCTCTCTCAATGTGTGCGTTTTTTGTTTATGCATGCTCTCTCTCTCTTTTTCTCTCTCAATGTGTGTGTGCATTCTTTGTTTATGTATGTGTGTGCGTTTTTGTTTATGTTTGTACTCTCTCTCTCTCTCTCTCTCTCTCAAAAACACTGTGTGTGTGTGTGTGTGTGAGAGAGAGAGAGAGAGAGAGGGAGAGAGAAAGAGGGGAAGGGAACATGAGAGTGAGGAGCGGGAAGGAGCATACCTGGCTCTCCTTCCTCTCCTCGTGTGTGTGTGTGTGGAGAAAAAAGAGAGAGAGAGAGAGAGAGAGAGAGAGAGAGAGAGAGAGGAAGAGCGTTACCTGCTCCTTGCTTGAGGGCGTCGAAAAACTCAGATCTGAGATCTGAGTTTTTGGGTGCTCTCTGCTATTTTTTTTAGCCCAGTCGGCGTCGCTATGAGCGTCGCAAATTTACAAGTAAATTTGCGACGCTCATAGCGACGCCGGGAATTTTTTTTTTTGAGCATCGCTGTGTGAGCGTCGCTAATATGAATAGCCTCTTGTAGTGATTCTCAATGCATATGTAGGGGAGAACATTGGTTTGATTTCAACATCACAATGATGCTTGTCAATTAATAAACAAATTAAAACGCCTTGTCCTTGGATGTTTTTGAATGTGTCACTTCTCTCACAATCTATATAATAGAAGGATATAGTTAAATGTTTTTGAATGTGTCACAATCTATATAATAGAAGGATATAGTTAATAGTGAAAACTACAGTGCAAGAGGTGAACACTCTGAGAGATTGTGGCTGGAGAGGGGAGATGACCAAACAATACAAGTCATGGGGAAACAATTATGAGTTGATTCCCCATTGTTGTTTGTGGACTACACGAAACCCATGCAGTTTGATACTGATACCTCACCTTGAAAAGGGCACCATTCGGCTAATCTTGATCAATAGCTACTATTTGACCATCATTCAATTCCACCTCCTGTATAAAAGAAAAGTAACTAAGCTCTAAGAGGTTATTATGTATTGACACAAAATAAATTTGTTTCCATTATATACAAAATCCCATCTAGATTATTAACATCCCATGCATAATCTGAGAAATCTAGGAATTTTTCAAACTTGCAAGTAAACATCATAGTTGTCTTCCTTACGTCCTTGTCATGAAAGCAGTCAACAAATGCATGTAATGCATGGAGATAGTAATCTTACTTGTTGTGATTGGCCTCTCGGGTCTATTATTGGAGGGAAAAGGGACAAAATAGACTTTGCAAAATCTATCTACAAAACAATGGGCAATTATAAAGGCTGTGGTAAAAGTAGACTTCCCGTTTCACCATCACTCTTCTAATGTTTGTGTAGTAGAGAATCTAACCAACTGAGGCATGGAAAGTATGCGAAACACCCATGATGTATTACACTAATTGAGAATCTTTAATTGTTCAAAGGATAAATATCTGCCAACCATATGCAAAAGACAATGTCATCAATAGATAGAGGAAATGACAAAAACACTTCCATCAGGTCCATGATGCACTCACCTATGAAGAAACTTTTTCTCCCCCTTGTTGTATGACTACTATTCATTTTCTATTTGCATTGGTAGCCTATTTTAGATGAATTGTACACCAATCAGATATCATTACTACTTTCTTGAATGGGGACATATTTGAGGAAGTGTTTATGATGCAGCCTCCTGGTTTTTTCAAGAAAGGACAAGAAAAGAAAGTGTGCAAATGTAAGAAATCCTTGTATGGGTTAAATTAGTCTCCTCATACTTGGTATGATAAAGTTGACACTCATTTGGTTAAACAAGAAGTTTGTAATAGTCAAACTAAAAGCACTTTGTATGTCAAATGTGAGGGTGGTGTATATCTCATCATCATTTTGCATGTAAACTAGCTTACGTGACCCGCCTACGGCGGGTCTTTCTTGCTCTTACCAATGGTACAACGGTAAGGCTTTCAACAGCGACACCGTCTCTGACGGTGCTTAGGCATGCAAACACTATCTGCATAAGCCCTATATTGAGAGAGAGAGAGAGAGAGAGAGAGAGAGAGAGAGAGAGAGAGAGAGAGAGAGAGAGACGAAGGGAGGGAGGAATGGAGATGTGCTTGATTCCTTTCTCTCTTGCCCAGAGCTTCATGACCTTGACCCTTGCCTTCAAGATGCAAGTGTATGTGTTTGCATATGGAGAGACACCCTTGCTTTGCATCCACCAAAAATAGCCCAGAGCTTCTTGGCCCTTTCGAAGGGCATATCTTGCCGCAAAGGAAGATCCTCAAGCACTTTTTTAGCTTTATGAAGTGCACCACATTTGGCATACATATCAACCAAGGAAGTGCCAAGCACAACTTTTTCTTTCAAAAGCCCTTGAATAACAGTCTCATCATAAATTCTTTTCCCCATATTAGCAGGTTTAAGTGTACATGATCGCATTTGGCCTTTGCCTTCAAGATGCAAGCACATGTGATTGCATCAGAGAGACATTCTTGCTTCACATCCGCCTAAAGCTTCTTGGCCCTACCCAAGTTGGGCATATCCCGAAATCAGTGCATTCCAAGGGACGACATCCCACACAGGAAGCTCCTCAAGAACTTTTTGTGCTTTATGAAGTACACCACATTTGGAATAAATGTCAACCAAGGCAGTGCCAAGTATGATGTGTTCTTTCAACTATCACTAACTAACAATATCATCATGAATTATTTTGCCCATATCAACATCTTTTGTAATGCCACATGCCTTCAAAGTGCAAGTGTACGTGATTGTAGCTGGATAGATGTCCTCTCTCTGCATCTGCTGAAAACATCCCATACCTTCTTGACCTTGACCATGTTGGATGTATCCTACAATCAATGTATTCCATGAGGAAACATTGCGGATATGAAGCTTGTCATGGACCGCATGGCACTTGACATGCATGCTCAACAATGTGCTGCCTATGTACGTGTTCTTTTCAAGTAATCCACTATCACAAATATTAGCATGTATCCTACTACCTTGGTACAAATCCTTTTTCTTAGTGGTCTTTAAGTGAGCTCACGAAAGAAAGAGTTATTCTCTTCCCCTCCATGCTTGCTTGTGTAGAAAAAATATATTTTCTTTTTTGGCGTTGCACTACGTTCAGTGCTTAGAGAGAGAATGAATTGACTCTGTGTGCATACGCATATGCGACTGCATCTGGAGAGACACCCTCATTTTGCATCCATCAAAAACAGCCCAGAGCTTATTGGCCCTACCCAAGTTGGTCATATCTCACAATCAGTGCATTCCAAGAGATGAGATCCCAAACAAGAATCTCCTCGAGCACTTTTTCTGCTTTGTGAAGTGCACCATGTTTTGCATACATGTCGACCAATGCAGTACCAAGCACGAAGTTTTACTTCAGCAACCCCTTACTAACAATATCATTCTAAATTCTTTTGCCCATGTCAGCATCTTCAAAGTGCAAGTGTATGTGACTGCATTTGGAGAGATGTTCTCTCTCTGCATTTGTTGAGATAGCCAGAGCTTCTTGACCCTTACCCTTGCCTTTACGCTGCAAGCATATGTGATTGTATCTAGAGAGGCACTCTCGCTTTGCATCCGTCGAAAACAACTCAGGGTTTCCTAGCCCTACCCAAGTTGGGGCATATCCCACAATTGGTCCATTCCAAGAGACGACATCCCTGATAGGAAGCTCCTTAAGCACTTCCTGTGCGTTATGAAGTGCACCACATTTGGCATACATGTAGACCAAGGTAGTGCTAGGCACGACCTTTTCTTTCAACAACCCCTACTAACGAGTATCATGGTGAATTCTTTTGCCTAAAATTAGCATCTTGTGTAATGCCACATGCCTTCAAGGTGCAAGTTTACATGATTGCATTTAAAGAGATGCCCTCTCTTTGCATCTATTGAAAATAGCCCAGAGCTTCTTGACCCTAACCCTTGCCTTCAAGATGCGATCATATGTGATTGCATTTGGAGAGACGCCCTTGCTTTGCATCCACCAAGAATAGTGCAGAGCTTTTTGGCCCTTCCCAAGTTGAGTGTATCCTGCAATCAATGCATTTCAAGGGATGGCATCTCGAATAGGAAGCTCCTCAAGCAATTTTTGTGCTTTATGAAGTGCACCACATTTGGCATACATGTTGATCAAGGCAGTCCAAAACACGACGTTCAATAGCTTATACAGATCCAATCCAATGATCAGAGTTTGAGTTATTTTGCCAACCCCTAATTAAGGTGTCCGCAACCCATGCCCCGCCCCTTGCCTTCAAGATGCAAGCGTATGTGATTGCTCTGGAAAGGATCCCTTGCTTTGCATCGGCCCAAAACAGCCCTGAGCTTCGTGGGGCTGCCAAAGTTGGGCATATCCCGCAATCAATGCATTCCAACAGACAACATCTCGGACAAGAAGCCATTCAAGCATTTTTTGTGCTTTATGAAGCGCACCACATTTGGCATACATGTCGATCAAGATAGTGCCATGCCACAACGTTAGATAGCTTTCACGGACCCAATACAATGATTAGAGTTTGAATTACTTCGCCAACCCCTAATTAAAGTGCCCAAAAGTATTGCAATGATCTCAAACTACAATGTTGCATGCAGGTCCTCGTGCAAGTTGTGCATATCCCACAATCAGTGCATTCCAAGAGACAACATACTGAACAAGAAACTCCTCTTTTATGAAGTTCTTTATGAAGTGCACCACTTTTAGTTAGTATTGGCTCGAATGAGAGAATGAAAAGGCAACAATGGCCAGCTGAAAATGGCTTGAAGGAGCAAAAGCAAAGATGCTGACAGGGTCTACAATATAGAGAAGGACAGAAAGTAGATAGAGAGTCTTCGCTTGAGTTGCAAGATCAAGCCGGGTGGCAAAGGGATTGTCTTTGAGTTGCGAGCATGCAACAAGCATGCTTCAGTTGATTGTTGGGCATGAGTTTCAATAGCTTTCATGAACCCAATCCAATGATCATAATTTGAGTTATTTTGCCAACCCCTAATTAAGGTGTCCACAACCCTGACCCTTGCCTTCAAGACACAAGCCTCACTTTGCATATGCTTCTTGGCCTTGCCCAAGTTGGGAATATCCCATAGTCAAAAAATTCCAAGAGACAACATCCCAGACGATTAGCTCCTCATGCACTTTTTGTGCTTTATGAAGTGCACCACATTTGGCATACATGTCGACCAAGAAGGTGCCAGGAACGACATTAGATAGCTTACATGGACCCAGTCCAATGATCAGAGTTTGAATTACTTCACCACCCCCTAATTAAGGTGTCCAAAAGCCCTGCAATCATCTCAAACTACAATGCCGCATGCAAGTCCTGATGCAAGTTGGGCATATCCCGCAATCGGTACCCCATGTTAATGATAATTTTTAGAAGGTCCCTTTAGTCATGAATATTGTCATTGGCTTCTATTATAGGACAAGAGAAAGGAGTATTTTTATTCTTGTTTTTACAAGTACCTTTGCAGCTAGATGAAGAGCTATGACTTTGTGTTGAGGGTTAAACTAAGATTCTAAGAAAAATACACTAAGCAAAGAGGGACTAAGATGGAAGAGTATCAAAGAACTTACCATTGATACAATCCATATTCATAGTTCTCATTGCTGGAAGGATAGAAGAGTAGGCTTTCAACTTAAAGAGAAGAAGCTGGTGGTAGGCTTAGGATCTTGAGTCTAAGAAATGAAGTTGTCACCCTTATGTACTTAGTAAGTGGATGAATTTTTATCATGGTAAAATCTAAGGATTATAAGTTGAGTGCTCTAAGGAGACTTCCTTAGAATAATTAATATGTGGAACTTTTATTACTTAAAATCAAAGGATAACATCATGAGGTAGATAGAAATCCTGGCAATAACTCTGGAATGGTGGGTGTTCTTGGTATTATGATCCTTTTCATCACATGATTATGTTCTCTAGAAAATATTGAGTCTTGAGATTCAAGGCAGAAAGAAGAAAAACAATCAATTTATGAAATGACCGTTGATAACTAGTAGCATAAACATCCATGCCATATCAAAATAAGAGAGAATGAGTTAGATTTGGTGTGAGAAATAAGGCCATTTCACTTAAATGACCTAATCGTTTATACCATTATCTCCATATGAAAGAGTGAACTACTCACACAGAGTTGAATATGATTAAAATCCAACTCGTATCACCTCTATGTAGAAAAGGGAACATACTGTCACACAAAACTAATATATTCAAGGATAAAATGTTTTCTTTCCCAAGTTAAAATTATTACAACTTTCAAACTTCTACATAAAATTGAAGTGTTAAGCTATATTCAAATTATAATCACCTACCAATTATATATGCATCACCTTCATCCTAGCATCACTATTTCCTACAAATAAAACCAAGCTTCAATCACGCTAAAACACCATATTAGAGAGTTTGAGACTTTAGAGCCAATTGGGAATCACCACTGTCTTATAGGTTTGACCATATGGAAAAATCTCAAACTAGTTTTTAAGTCCAGCTCCTTACACAAGGTAGAACCTGAAAAGCTCTTTTGAGTCATGCTCTCAAAACTTTGGCTAAGATTTGGCCATGTGATCAAATCTTAAGCGAGTTTTAAAAGTGGGAATTGAAAAATTTCCAAAATCACTAATATGGTGTTGTAAATCTAAATTCACCAATGGAGGGTGTTAGGTCGCAAAAAATACATGCTAAATATCCTTAGATCTTTGAAAATAATGAAATGCTTAAAATTCCTCACAAACTTAAATTTGCACAAATGCTTCATTAACACACAAATTTATTTATGGTAAACAAATTTTGAAGATATTGAAATTTGATGCACTTTGGGGAAGTTCTTCTCACAGCCATAAGAACGACAAGGGCTTTCACAACAACATGCTATCGTAGAATGGAGAGCAACAAGGAACCTCAGGTCAATAATAAACACCAAAATTTAAACAAGGAATAGTACAAAGCAGTGACCTAAAATCCAATAAATCCCTAGCTCCATCTAAAATCCATGCTCTCATGAGCTAATGATATATGCACAAACAAACAACCAATGATATAAACATCAAACACTATTGCAGACAACCGAATGCAGAACATTGAACATTTGGGCCGTAACAGAAATCTTACAGTGCATAAGTGTAAGATTCAATATGGTTTTGAGGAAAATAAACAAAGATAAGCAAAAAAAAGGGACAATCCATCATTAAGAAACCATGGACATCACATTCTAATGCAGGTCCTTGTAGATCAAGGGGATTCCAAAAATGTCTACAGCATGTATGCAAGTTTCAATAGAACTTTGGGGCATTTGAAGAAGACACAAGCAGAAATCGACATCATGCAACATATCAAGTCAATGCAATTTAATGAACACTTCCGGAGCTACAGAAAATTGACATGTGATATAGCCATAGGAAGTGTATACTAGCCGCATAAAAAAATTCTTGCCAAAGAGGACAGGGGTGATAGCATGTGTGCACTACAAGCAAGAAACCCTTCCCTAAAACTTCTACAACATGTGTAGCTCTCAATAAACGTTTGAAGTTTTAAATGCAAACAAAGCACAAAGCAAAGATTAAGCAACATTGTTTACCAACTAAAATAGTTGAGCCACTTCAAACAATTCAATAGGCATTGCGAAAAAATGGGCATTACGAGGGGCATATCAACACAGAAGTAAAATAGATGTAGATCCGAGCAAAGCAACATGTTGACAACCATAACTGAACCAAATCAATTGGCATGCACAAAATGGGCATTACGAAGGGCATAGCAAGTGCAGAAGCAAAAATGGTACAGATCGAGGTGGGGTGATAAGTTTCCCTCCTATAGAGCAAGAGACAAGCATAAAACATAGAGTTGACCAATAATAATTAGTAGCATAAACATCCATACCATCTTAAATTAAGAGGGATTGAGTTAGATTTGGTGCGAGAAATAAGGCATTTCACTTAAGTGGCCAAATCCATGTCCGTTTATACCATCACCTCCTTATCAAAGAGTGAACCTACTGACACACAATTGAATATGATTAAAACCCAACTCATATCATCTCTATGAAGAAAAGAGGATGCACAAATTTGATATATTTAAAAATAAAATCTTTTTCTTCCCATTATTACAATTTTCAAACTTCTACGTAGAAAGGAAGTGTTAAGCTATATTCAAATTACAATTACCCATCAAATATATCTGCCTCGCCTTCATCCTAACATTGCTATTTTCCTACAAATAAAAGCAAGCTTCAATCCTGCTAAATCTAAACTCACAAATGGAGGGTATTAACTCGCAAAAATACATGCTAAATATCCTTAGATCTTTGAAAACAATCAAAGAATCCTTAAAATTCCTCAAAAATTTAAATTGCATAATTGCTTCATTTACAAACAAATTTACTTACGGTAAACAAATTTTGAAGATATTGAAATCTGATGCACTTTGGGGAGGTTTTTATCATGACCATAACAACGACAAGGGTTTTCACAACAACAACATGCTATCTCATAATGGAGAGCAACCAAGAGCCTCTAGTCAACAATAAACACCAAAATCTAAACAAGGACGAGTACAAAGCAGTGACCTAAAATCCAAAAAATGCCTAGCTCGATCTTAAATACATACTCTCATGATTTAATAATATCTGCACAAACAAACAAGTAATGATGTAAACACCACATATTACTACATACAACTAAATGTAGAACATTGAATATCCAGGTCATTAAAAAAAATTTCACACTACATAAGGTGCATGATTCAATATGGATTCGAGGAAAATAAACAAAGACAAGCAAAAAAAGGGGACAATACATCATCAAGAAACCATGGACGTCACATTCCAATGCAGGCCCTTGTTGATTGAGGGGTTCCAAAAACATCTACATCATGTGTGCAAGTTTCAAGACTTTGGGGCATTTGAATTGGACACAATCAGAAAGCAACATCATGCAACACATCATGTCAATGCAGTCCAATGAACACTACTAGAGCTACAAAAATCAACATGTAATATAGCCATAGGAAGAGTATACTGGTCGCATAAGAAAATCTTGCAAAAGAGGACAAGGATGATAGCATGCCACTACAAGCAAGAAATCCTTCCCAAAAACTTCTACAACATGTGCAACTCTCAATAAACCTTTGAAGGTTTAAACGCAAACGAAACACAAAACAAAGATTAAGCAACATTGTTTTAACAAATGAAATAGTTGAGCCAATTCAACAGTCATTGTGCAAAAATGGGTGTTACATGGGGCATATCAGATACCGAAGCAAAATGGGTATAGATCAAAGCAAGGCGATATGTAATAGTTGAACCAAATTGGTGGGCATTGCACAAAAATGGGCATTATGAAGGGCATAGCAAGTGCAAAAGCAAAAATGGTATACATCAGGGTAGGGTGACAAGTTGCCTACCTATAGAGCAGGAGACAAACATAAAACATAGAGTAGACCATTAATAACTAGTAGCATTAACATCCATGCCATCTTAATTTCAGAGAGAATGAGTCAGATTTGGTCTGAGAAATAAGGCCATTTCACGTAAATGGCCAAATCCATGTCTCTTTATACCATCACTCCATATGCAAGAGTGAACCTACTCACACACAGTTGACTATGATTAGAATCCAACTCATAGCACCTCTATGTAGAAAAGGGAACATACTCTCACACATAACTAATATATTCAAGGATAAAATCTTTTCTTCGCAAGTTAAAATTATTACAATTTACAATCACCCATCAATTATATCTGCCTCGCCTTCACCTTAGCATCGCTATTTTCCTACAAATAAAAGCAAGCTTCAATCATGCTAAATCTAAACTCACCAAGGGAGGGTATTAACTGTTGGCATTAGGGTTGCAGGAAAACACACACAGCTTGGAGAAGATGAACGAAGATCAAGGCACGCAAAGAGAGAAGCATTACTTAGTGTGCAATGGGAAGATAGATAGCCCTAGAGTGATGGGTGTATATACAATGCACGGGAAAAAAACCTCCTAAAGAGGGAAAAATGCCCCGGAAGTCCTAGTGTGTTCACACACATCACTACCACATGTATATCGTAACAAATCCCCCCTGGAGTGATGCAGTGAACGAGAGCTGGCACATGAATTGCCATGCCCTGAGGACATGATCAGTCCACAAAGGGGAGTAAGCCCAAAGCTTTGAACTTCTCACGAGACAATGCCTTTGTGAAAAGATCTGCAAGGTTGTCATGTGTTGGCACATAAGCCAAGATGATCTCTCCTGCTGAGAGCCTCTCCCTGACATAGTGGTAATGCACCTCAATGTGCTTTGTGCGAGCATGAAAAAATGGGTTCCTCGCAACTGCCAATGCGCTTTGACTGTCAGTGTAGATAGTGTTGGCAGTGTCCTGTCCAACACCCAAATCATCCATAAGGCATCAGAGCCATATACACTCAACCGTAGCTGTGAAGACTACCCTGTACTCAGCCTCACAACTTGAAGTGGACATAGTAGGTTGCTTCTTGCTCAATCATGATATACACGAACTGCCAAGCATGAAACAAAAACCACTTGTGGACACTCGCGTGTCAAAACAACCAGCCCACCAATCCGAGTCCAAAAAAGCATGTAAGTCTGGCGGCAATGATCCCCCTTGGGAGAAAACAAGACAAGATGTAAAGTGCCACTAAGGTAGTGGAAAATCCTCTTGACATCCTGCCAATGCTTAGACCCTGGGCTATGCATAAATTTGCTGACTTCTGAGATTGAAAACTGGATATCCGGCCTCGTTTTGCATACATAAATAAGGCAACCAACAGTGTTTCGGTAAAGAGTGACATCAACAGGATCACCAGCGTCATGAAGACTCAATTTCAAACCTGTTTCGATGGGAGTGGCAATAGGTTTGCAATCCTCAAGTCCAAACTTACATAGCAATGTCTCTATGTAACTTTTCTGACACGAGGCAATACCACCATCACACTGCTTAAACTGTATACCCAAGTAATGATGCAATAGCCCCAAATCTTTCATCTTGAAAGTAGCATTTAAATCGGCCTTAAATTCAAAAATATGTTCCTCATTGGGAACAGTAATCAACAAATCATCCACATAAAGAACAACAATGAGAAGTACATCTCCCTCATGCTTGACATACAATGTGCTTTCTGTTGGATTGCTACGAAAGCCTCGTTTGACCAAATGAGTGTCAGCTTTCTCATACCAAGCACAAGGAGATTGCTTCAACCCATACAAAGCCTTCTTATATTTGCACACTTTTTCCTCTTGTCCTTTGTTGACAAAACTGTGAGGCTGTGTTACATAAACTTCCTCAAATATATAACCATTCAACAAAGCAGTAACAATGTCTGATTGATGTACATCCCAACCAAAATGAGCTGCCAATGCACATAGAAAATGCACAGTAGTCATACAAAAAGTGGGAGAAAAAGTTTCTTTATAATATGTGCCTTTTTGTTGTGCATAACCCTTGGCAACAATTCGAGCCTTATGGCGATCGATCTCACCATTTGGCTTGCGTTTCAACTTGTAAACCCACTTCATACCAAAGGCCTTTTTGCCAGGAGGCAAATCACATAAAGTCCATGTGTCATTTTCTATAAGTGCATCATATTTTGATTGCATGGTAGCCATCTAATTTTCTGAATTTTGTGCTTCATCAAAAGACAGAGGTTCCTCAACATCATGTAAGCTAGACACAACCAAGAATAACAATCTGATGCATAAGATACATGGCTATAGCCTAAACGAGTACGACTAGACAAAGGTGCATCCAATTTACTGTCATGCAATGTATGCACCAGCCCTTTTTGGCATACCTCTAGCTTGCTCATTTTCAACCCTTTTCTCATCAAGTACATCATGTACATCTGCATCAGTAATAGATTGATCTGTAACATTTTCGGAAACCCCCATAGGCTGTACATTTGCCTCATTGGAATTTATGTTTGAATTTCCACCACTGAAAAGAGGCAACAAAGTGTCATAAATGTCCTGTGAGCTTACATTACTATCTCTAGTACATGATAGCAAAGGCTGAGTAGAATCTTCCACACTACATCCCGTGAAACCAAAATATGCTTTGTTTGCGGATGATACAACCTGTAACCTTTGCTTTCAGGAATATAACCAACAAAAAATACATTTGACAGCCTTATCATCCAATTTTTTGCGTTGTGTTTGTGGCACCAAAGCATATGCCAAACGGCCAAAAACACACGTGTACTCAATAGAAGACTTTCTGTCATGCCATGCTTCATATGGAGTAATAGACTACAAAGATTTTGTAGGACACCTGTTAAGTACATAAGTGGCACACATGATGGCCTCAAACCAAAATGAATGCGGCAAAGCTTGACTTTTGACCATACAACGTGCCATTTCCGTAAGCGACCTATTTTTCCTCTCAGCAACACCATTTTGCTGAGGTGTATAAGGCACTGTACATTGGTGTTTTATCCCACGACTAGCCAGAAATGCATTTAATTCATGAGACACACACTCCCCCCCTTATTCGAAACGGAGGGTACCCATAGTACATTTCGAGACATTTTCAGCCATATCCAGAAATTGTTTGAAGCACATAAAAACCCATGCATGCCTGGAGTAATCATCAATGAAAGTCATGAAGTAAAGATATTTTCCCAAGGACGGAGTTTGCATGGGCCCACAAACATCACTATGTACAAGCTATAACCTGCATGTGGCCCTAACTGAACCATCCTTTGGAAACTTAGAATGCTGCATTTTACCCAAAATACAGCCTTCACAAACATGTTTGACAGGCGCTTCAAGAGGTGGCAAAGAAGCAACCATATCAGATTGTTGCAAATGCAGCAAACTGGCAAAATTCAGATGCCCAAAAAGAGCATGCCATAGTTTTGCATATGAAACAGCCCTTGAATCTGCAATTGCATTTGCAAAAAAATTTCCACACTTGTCATACAAAGTGAGCTTATATAGCCCATGGCACAAAAGGCTAGATGCAACAATTTCATCACCAAAACTGAGATCATGAATGTTAGGTAAAGGCGGTGTGCCTCACCGTGCTTTGCCCATGTCCGTCGGCTAGTGTCCCGGCTGCCCACATTTATCTCCTTATTCTTTATACATACAAAGAATAAGGAGCTCTCACTCACACTCTCACATGGTACTCATACAGTGAGATTTGGGAGCTCCACCTCACATCCTGTGTCATGCTCACATCCTCTCGGGTGGGAGAGTCCGGCTGCCCACATTTATCTCCTTATTCTTTATACATACAAAGAATAAGGAGCTCTCACTCACACTCTCACATGGTGCTCACATAGTGAGATTTGGGAGCTCCACCCCACATCCTATGTCATGCTCTCTCTCTCTCTCTCTCTCTCTCTCTCTCTCCCTCTCTTCCCTTCGCACTCTTTGCGCACGTGCACCGCATCCGTACACTCACATCTGGTATCAGAGCTGGTTTCATTCCCGAAATCGCTTCCGCGCGCGCGTACTTTCAAGAGTGCAAATAGGATTTCGATTTCGGCATCGGCAAATTCAGCTTTTAGCGAGCGTTTCCACCAGGTGTCTTGGCGTTTTACCCCCCTTCTGAAACCATTCGAGCCATCAAAAACTTCATTCGAGCTACGGTTGAGGAGCTGCATTTTTCAGCCCTCTTTTGGCAGTTTATGCTTTGTTTTTGGGTCGAAACGGAGGTTTTTGGCATAGCTTTCACACCCGGACTCAGATACATGTGATCCAGGAGTCTACCTTGGGGTTTTGGCACGCTCCGGACGCGCTTGTCATATCGGCATCGGCAAATTCAGCTTTTCGCGAGCGTTTCCACCAGGTGTCTTGGCGTTTTACCCCCCTTTTGAAACCATTCGAGCCATCAAAAACTTCATTCGAGCTACGGTTGAGGAGATGCATTTTTCAGCCCTCTTTTGGCAGTTTATGCTTCGTTTTTGGGTCGAAACGGAGGTTTTTGGCGTAGCTTTCACACCCGGACTCAGATACATGTGATCCAGGAGTCTACCTTGGGGTTTTGGCACGCTCTGGACGCGCTTGTCATATCATAATTTTAAAATTCTGAACGCTGAATTTTTTGCAGTAGCAGTTGTTTATTGTGTGTCGAGGATTCCACACATGGTTTGCTCTCAAATGTGAGAGTGATATTTGCTGCAAGTTTCCTCACAGGTGGGAGGATACAATGTATGCCTTATGTGGTTTGATGCTCAGGGAGACTAATGTGATTGCATTTTGAGCTCGACAATGTATGCCTCGAGCATGCTTTTTGGCAGTCATAGGTAGAGCAGATATTTGTGTACTAGATTTGCAGGTGTTTGCAATGATGTATGCAAAGTGTGGAGATTGGTGCATGCATTTGGAGTGCGGTTTGATGCGCTTTGGTTGCTCATGGTTTTGAGCGTGTAGTCAGTTTGGTTACTGGTTTTGTGGCCGTTTTACTGACAAAACTCTGGTGAAATTTTCCTAGGAGTTTTATGCGCATTGTTGGTGCGATCGAGATTGTGATTGCTTATAGCACTCAGGATTTGTGTGCAGTGTTTTTCCTTTTGGGTGGTGCATTGCGAGCATGTTTTGCTCTGCTTTTTTGGTCTTGAAATGTGTGTGCTCGGCCATTTGGAGCTTCCAGTTATGACTCCCAGCTACAGGTTGAGTCTAGTACTCCCATAGGTGTTGCCATTTGCAGTTGAGGACATCTTTTGCAGTGTTTTGGCTTGCATACCGGTTTCGACACAGCAGGTGTCTTGAGCTTTTGCTTTGTGTATGCTTTTGTGGGATAGTGGTTGGAGATTACTCGCCATAGTTTGTGATCGAGCTTGGCTCTCACATTGACAGGTTTTGTCAGTTTGGACACAGTTTGGTGTTCTTGTACCCACTCTCGTAGGAGTGAGGATTTGTGTATGCTATGGTTATCTGGCACATTGGTCATTCATTGACACATTTTGGCAGCAGTTTTTCACTCACATATGTATGTCATTTGTAGCGCCGTTGCGTGATACTCTGGCTAGAGCAGTTTGGCTCTGTGTATGACTTTGTGAGGTGATTCCGGACGAGTACATTCCCCGATTGGCCATTTGGGCATTTGTTGTTGTCTCCATTGCGATTTACTGTTGAGTTTTTTCTCGAGTTACAGAGGAGACTCTGCCGAAATTTTGCCAGATATGTATGCCTATTGTAGAGGCTAGTGCGCTTGACCTCTTGGTCACCTTCTTTGCTTGAGACAGTGGTTTGCTCTCGGGTGGGAGAGTTTTGCTATCTTGAGCATTGTTTTCCATAGTGTTTGGCAGTTTGGATTGCGACGTGTATTCCGCATCCATCTCTTTTGCCCGCAGATTGTGGTTCTAGTGGGAGACCTTCTGCGTACTTTGTGCATCGAGCTATTCCGCACTTGCTTTTTTGGTTCTGTCTCAATTGTGTGGTTGCCGACAGTTTTTTGGATTGGTTTTACTGCTCTTTGGTTGTACAGGTTGCCAGACATGGAAGTACGCACGTCAGAGTTTGAGCTCTTTGTTACGAGATTTGATGGGTCAAATTTTGCTTGGTGAAGCTCGCATATGCTTGATGCATTGACTTGTTTGGGCTAGGCATTGCCACTGCAGGGCAAGGATGTGAGGCCAGAGTCCATGTCTGACAGTGCGTGGGAGGACTTGGATGCACTAGCGCGGTCGACGATTATGTTGAGCCTAGTAGAGTCAGTCTATTGCATAGTTATGCAAGCACATACAACTAGAGATTTATGGTAGTTGTTGTGTCAGAGATATGGCACCTCACAGTCCAGAGGTGCGCCTAGAGCGAGATGCAGGTCTCAGAGACAGAGACTGCACACTTGTTGGCATTGTGGACACACAGGACACATTCAGAGGCGTTGTTTTCGAAGGATGTGACAGCGCAAACGTCAGTACACGTTGGATGCTTCATCTTTGACTACATCGGAGGCAGATGTTGTGTATGAGGCTACACACGACGGTGAGGTCGTTCTTGCTTCCATGTTTACTCCTGAGGTTCTCATGTCATGCGATGGCACATTACCTTCGCAGTGGATGCTAGATACTGATGCTTCATTTCACGTCTTGCCGAGACGCGAGTACTTTTGCTCGTATGCTAGCGGTTTTCTTGGACATGTGCGCTTGACTGATGGTTCAGTCCATGAAATTGTTGGTGCAGGAGATGTTCGGATGTCATTGCCAAGTGGAGCAATGCTAGTGTTGAGGCATGTTCGCCATGTGCCGAGTTTGACTCGGAGTTTGGTCTCCGTGAGTCAGTTGAGAGACAGTGGGTGCCATGTTGTGCTAGATGAGCACGGTTTTAGTTTGCATCGTGGATAGCTTGTTTTAGCTAGAGGTGCTAGTGTTGATAGCACATATCCGATGCATGTTAGTCACGTGAGAGATGGCACTATCTCTCTCACATTGTTGCAGCCATGTAGACAGCAGAGACGGGTTTCCTTTGCTAGTGGGTTGCATGCTGCCTTGCCTTTGTGTCAGCAGAGCAGTGAGACAGTTGTGTGTGTGCCTACTGAGGTTAGGCAATTAGAGCAGGCAGGCTCTTGTGAGACACAGCAGGTTGTGAATTTGTCTTGTGGTGATGTTCACGCAGACAGCGGTATCTCTGGGGATGCACAACTTTGTCAGTCATCAGTTGAGGTGACATCGATTGAGCCAGAGATCAATGCATTGTTCTATGATGCATCTGATACATTTGAGGGCGACAGTTTCCTTCAGACAGCTGTGTATGATTGCAGTGGTGATAATTTTTTGATTTTGCAGTCATTCTCAGTGGACATGCCTTTGCAAGAGGATGCTGACATGGTGATGCATAGTCAAGTGGTTCCTGATGAGGATGCATATGGAACTGAGGTTGCTGATAGGGATAGATTGGTACACATAGTGCATGTTTCGTTGGCTTTTGGGTTTTTCATGTCTGACCTTTTGGTTTCGAGACCTGATCTTGCTTATGCGGTTGGTGCATTTGCAGTGGGAGTTGTCAGTCGTGCGCTGACTGACACTGGCATTGTGCATTGTGGAGCCATGCAGGTTGTCACTCGATACCTGCATCAGGAGTGTCATCGTAGCTCTAGCCATAGTGGTATGCATGTTGCATCTACACTAGAGCGGTTACAGAGTGAGCCAGTGGGCATAGGTTGAGAGTCGTCTTCTCTCACCTCTTGTATATACTAGTTGTAGGCTAGTCTTCTCGCCACTTATCTACACACAGCCTTTAGTGGGAGAATGTTAGGTAAAGGCAGTGTGCCTCACCATGCTTTGCCCGTGTCCGTCGGCCAGTGTCCGACTGCCCACATTTATCTCCTTATGCTTTATACATACAAAGAATAAGGAGCTCTCACTCACACTCTCACATGGTGCTCACACAGTGAGATTTGGGAGCTCCACCCCACATCCTGTGTCGTGCTCTCTCTCTCCCTCTCTCCCCTTTGCACTCTCTGCACACGCGCACCGCATCCGCGCACTCACAACTATGAACTGTACATATGTAATCCACAAATTTGACTACAAGTCCAAGTCTAGCAAGTGCAGATATAGACAAAAGATTTTTCTTGATCCCAGGTACATAAAGTGCATCAATAAGTGTGAAAGAACTGCCATTTGTAGCAGTAAGCACAATCTTTCCAACTCCCTTAACCGGATAAGAGGCATTGTTGGCACAAGTGACTGAATTCCCATGAGGGACAAACTCAAGAGAGGTGAACAATTCACGATGTGAGGTAACGTGCTTTGTAGCACCACTGTCAAAATACCACACATGTGAATCTATAGCAATTGGCATGCATGCATCATGGACAACAGGATTGTAAGTGCACTCTGGACTAAAATCCCATTCTGCATCAACATCAGCATCACAGTCTCCTTTCACAATGACTGCATTTGTAGTGGAACCAGTATTTGCAGTGGAACCACCCTCTTTCTTCTTAGCCTCTTTGGACTTCAACTTAGGACAGTGCTTGATCAAGTGATATTAGCTTTACAATAATAGCAACACATCTTCTTTTTGCCCTTATCACCAGAATTTCTAGAAGAATTTCTTGTTTTTTCTGGAAAGTGACTCTTGCAATAGCAATGTGCATAATGCGTCAAACTTGACAACTTCTGGATTTCCTTGGGTCATAAGTCTCCAAGTACTAGTAGCAAAATTCTGGTAAGAATCTGGTAAGGCATCAAGAACAATCTGCACAAGGGAACTTTCTGAAATGACTTCACCTACAAAAATAAGTTGCTCGTTGATATCCTTGACACCAGCAAGGAAAGTCCATATCATCTTCCTCATGCATAATCTTCGATTCCAGGTCTTTACGTAGCAAAGCAATTTTAGCCTCATTGCGGCTTGCATAAAGACCTATTAGAATACCCCAAGCTTGTTTTACAGATTTCGCTGAACAAATGTGCGAGTAATGGTGTGCTTCACAGACAACGCAATCAACGCATGATCGTGCGCATCCTTTACATCCCAACGAGCTTGTTTTTTTGTAGGCAAAACAACTCTAATAGCAGCAATCCTTGTAGCAAGACCTGCAACATCCTCAACATCGCCTACATCCTTAGAACCAAGACGTACACCAATGCCCTGCACAATATTCCAGACACCCTTTTGACACAAGAACATGTTGCATCATGTAAGCCCACATAGGGTAATTGTCCCCATCCAATCTGTCCTCAGCAGCAACAAACATCTTGAACACATCTGTGTTGTTGTCAGCCATGGAAAATGCATGCACCTGATGTGAAAATTGCCCGAAATGAGGAGAAACTGAGTGAGACTAGCACGTGCTATATAGCTCCACCACAACAGACTGTATGGGACTTGTTATGCAGTAATTGGCGTTGACAAAAATTTTGCACAAAATGACAACATTGCCTATGCAGACCTGGCTATAATGGAATCAGAGGTTGAAATGAGCCCGAATAAAAAATCTGAGCTGGCGGACGCTCGCCAAAGCTCACAGAAATCGGAGTAAGTGAGCATGCATGTGCTGGAGCTGCAGGCGACTAAGCCCGAGAGGACGCAACCTGCTCTGATACCAATTATTGGAATTAGGGTTGCAAGAAAACACACACATCTTGGAGAGGATGAAGGAAGCTCAAGGTACAGAATAGACATAGTATTACTTAGTGTGCAATGAAAAGATAGATAGCCCTAGAGTTATGGGCATATATACAATGCACGGGAAAAAAAACTCCTAAAGAGGAAAAAAGTGCCCCGACGGTCCTAGTGTGTTCACACACATCACTACCAGATGTATATGGTATCATTAACTCGCAAAAAATACATGCTAAATATCCTTATATCTTTGAAAATAATCAAATCCTTAAAATTCTTTATAAACTTAAATTGGTGCAATGCTTCATTTACTAACAAATTTACTTGCGATAAACAAATTATGAAGATATTGAAATATGATGCACTTTGGGGAGGTTCTTCTCACAGCCATAACAACGACAAGGGTTTTCATAGGACCATGTTGTTGTAGAATGGAGAATATAAGTTTTGCCACTCGCATCAGAACCATAAGAAGTGGCTGCATTGTTGTTACCACCTTTTCTTTGAAAAGTAATAAAATCTTGTTCAACTGCACGCTACCTAGTCCTGCTTTTTCTGGAAAGTGACTCTTGCAACAGCAATGTGCATAATGCATCAAACTTGATAACTTCAAGATTTCCTTGGGTCATAAGTCTCCAAGTACTAGCAAAAGTCTCGTAAGAATCTGGTAAGGCATCAAGAACAGTCTGCACATGGGAACTGTCTGAAATGACTTCACCTGCAGAAATAAGTTGCTCATTGATATCCTTGACACTAGCAAGGAAAGTGTCCATATCATCTTCCTCATGCATAATCTTCGATTCCAGCTCTATGCAGCAAAGCAATTTTAGCCTCATTGCGGCTTGCATAAAGACCTACTAGAATATCCCAAGCCTGTTTTGTTGATTTTGCTGAACGAATGTGAGGAGTAATGGTGCGTTTCACAAACAACACAATCATCGCATGAGCCTACGCATCCTTTACATCCCAACGAGCTTGTTCTGTCGTAGGAAAAACAACTCTAATAGCAGCAATCCTTGCAGCAATACCTGCAACATCCTCAACATCGCCTACATCCTCAGAACCGGGACGTACGTCAATGTCCTACACAATATTCTAGACACCCTTTGACACAAGAACATGTTGCATCATGTAACCCACATACGGTAATTGTCCCCATCCAATATGTCCTCAGCAGCGAACATCTTGAACACATCTGTGTTGTTGTCAGCCATGGAAAATGCCTGCACCCGATGTGAAAATTGCCCGAAATGAGGAGAAACTGAGTGAGACTAGCACGTGCTATATAACACCACCCGCAACAGACTGTATGGGACTTGTTATGCAGTAATTGGCGATGACAGATATTTTGCACAAAATGACAAAATTGCCTATGCAGACCTGGTTGTAGTGGAAATGGAGGTCGAAATGAGCCAGAATCAAAAATCTGAGCTACGAACGCTCGCCAAAGCTCGCAGAAATCGGAGTAAGTGAGCAAGCGTGTGCTGGAGCTGCTGGAAACTAAGCCTCGGAGGATGCAACCTGCTCTGATACCAATTGTTGGAATTAAGGTTGCAGGAAAACACACACAGCTTGGAGAAGACGAAGGAAGCTCAAGGCACACAATAGAGAGTATTACTTAGTGTGCAATGGAAAGATAGATAGCTCTAGAGTGATGGGCGTATATACAATGCACGGGAAAAAAACCTCCTAAAGAGGGAAAAAATGCCCCGATAGTCCTAGTGTGTTCACACACATCACTACCACATGTATATTGTATCATTAACTCACAAAAAATACATGTTAAATATCCTTATATCTTTGAAAATAATCAAATCCTTAAAATTCTTTATAAACTTAAATTGGTGCAATGCTTCATTTACAAACAAATTTACTTGCGTTAAACAAATTATGAAGATATTGAAATATGATGCACTTTGGGGAGATTTTTTGCCATAACAACGACAAGGGTTTTCACAGGAACATGTTGTCGCAGAATGGAGAGCAGCAAGGAGCCTTCGGTCAATAGTAAACACCAAAATCTAAAAAAGGACTATTATAAAGCAGTGCTCTTAAATCCAATAAACGCCTAGCTCCATCTTAAATCCATGCTCTCATGATTTAATAGTATATGCACAAACAAACAAGTAATGATGTAAACATCACACACTACTACACAATGCAGACAAGCGAATGCAGAACAGTGAACATTTGGGCCATCACAAAAATCTTACGCTACATATGTGTAGGATTTAATATGGATTCGAAGAAAATAAACAAAAACAAGCAAAAAAAAGGGGAACGATCCATCATCAACAAACCATGGAAATCACATTCCAATGCAGGCCCTTGTAGATCAAGGGGATTCCAAAAACATCTACATCATGTGTGCAAGTTTCAATAAGACTTTGGGGCATTTGAAGTAGACACAAGTAGAAAGCAATAGCATGCAGTACATCATATCAATGCAATTCAATGAACACTACCAAAGCTATGGCAAATCAACATGTAATATAGCCAAAGGAAGCGTATACTAGCTGCATGACACAATCTTGCAAAAGAGGGCAGGGGTGACAACATGCGTGCACTATAAGCAAGAAACCCTTCCCTAAAACTTCTACAACACGTCCAAGCTTCAATAAATCTTTGAAGGTTTAAACACAAACAAAGCACAAATCAAAGATCAGGCAACATAGTTTAACAACTAAAATAGTTGAGCCAATTCAATAGGCATTGCGCAAAAATGGGCATTACAAGGGGCATATCACACATAGAAGTGGAATAGGTATAGATTAGAGCAAGATGACATGCTGGCCACCATAGCTAAACCAAATCGGTGGGCAATGCACAAAATGGGCATTACGAAGGGAATAGCGAGCATAAAGAAAAAATGGTACAAATTGCGGTAGGTCGACAAGTTGCCTACCTATAGGGCAAGAGCAAGCATAAAACTTACCCAAATGCAAAAGCCTTTACCACTAGGCAGGCCAACACACCCTTGTCCCCATAGGATCCCTTTACAATATAACCCCTTGATATTATCGGCATAAAAGCCACTTATTTTGAACATTCAACTACTTATTCAAACACGAGCATAAAAAATTGAACAAACCGTCCAAGGTGACTCCAATAGTATAATTTATTGGAAAATAGATAGACACCTATGCAATTATATGTCCTTGCTTACAATCTACAAATCGCAAGTACTCTAAAAGATTTACAAAAGGCTAATTCATTTGTTTGAATTAAATGGGTTCTTAAGACCTAAGATTATAAGGTGTATTTGAAACTTTCTCTTGACTAACCATTTCTCGGGACTAAGGTATGAAGTTACAACACTTTTTAACACACTCCATTGTGAACCTTTCCTTAGCATCGAGGGAGTGCCCCACACACTCACACACTTTGTCACTCTATTGGCTTGATATAGTGGAAGTCTTTAACTGCTTATAAATCAAAAGGATTGGTCTTATTTAGACATAACTATCCTCCCGGTGAAGTGTACACTTCAATGCTTGAAAAATCATCACCTATACACTAGGCCTTGAGCTTTGAAATTCTACCTCACTTTGCTAAGTATCCTCTTATTAAACTTCCTTTAAATTTGGATGTTTCCTTGACCTTGATTAACGAAAAGTATTCATGGCATAGCTTGACTTGATGTTTACTTTCAAATGTTCTCTCTATATAGAATATTTTCTTCACAAACATCTTGTGTGGGAATCTCCCAATGAGATTCTCTGACCCTCCTCACCTTTTGGACCCAGTGGGGTTTTCCTCTACCATAATTGGGTAGTTGGTATCTTGGGAGTTTGATAATGCAAATAACTCTCTCTCTCTCTCTCTCTCTCTCTCTCTCTCTCTCTCACAAGGCACCTCACGCTCATAGCGTGTTGTCTGTACACTCGTGGCCGCCTCTCGCTTACAGAGCTAATAACTATCACATCAGGTTTTTAAACCTTATACTTTTTTTCACTTTAAGCCTTTGATCTCACCACTTTGACAAATAGTTGGATAGAGTTTCAAGTTACACATGTATCACAACCTTTGAGAAGGTGTTACGAGCCTCATTTTTGGCACCGATGTCCTCCTTTGGCCCTCCCACTCCACGCAAGAGATTTCTTGCGGTGGTAGTGGCACCAAAGGAAGGACCTTGCTGCCCGCCAAGAAGCCAAGATCACAACCCTCAAGGCTCAAATCAAGGCGCTCATTGAGGAGAATGAAAGACTCAAACAACGTCTATGCAAGCTTGAAGACGCAAAGGAAGTAGAGAGCCAAGCTCTAATTGCCAAAGCACATGAAGTAGAATCTTTTGTCCTTAAGAGTGTCATAGCGGCTCAGAAGGAATCCCAAACAACAAAATCTCAACAAAATAATGTCCTACTTCTATAATGAAATAAGAAACTCTAGTCATCAGGCGCACGGCTTGGATAAGTGTCATTTAAGACACAAGCTGTCCACTACAAGCTTGGAGCTGCAATTAATTCTCCGTTCAAGAAAACTCCTAAAGCTCTTGCTCTTTGTGATCCTATTAAGACACCTCATAAACCTATCAGGATTTGTAAAGAATGCCCCATACCTTACTTAGCCAGAAAAGCCAAAGAAATCCCCTTTTAATATATAGAGCAAGGATGAGGAGGTTTTTTTGTGTGGAATGGGACAATGACTACAAGCAATGTAGGTTGCTTGGGTACCTTTCACCCATCTTGTACATCTTAGTACTTACTGATTTTATATTTCCGACTGGCTATTAAAAGAGGCACATTTGTTGAGAGATGCTCTCACAGTCTCAGATAGTGCCAATGTTTTTGTGCATTCTACCATCTTAGAGTGCATCACTTTTATTGCAACTCAATTTTGTTTTCAAAGCTCCAAGCAGCGGATTCACCTACATTCAACACGACAATAATCAAGGGTGACACCTTCTACAACTTGCAACTCACCTTGTCCATAACCTTTGCCTCTACCCTTGCTCAAGGCCATCAAGTAGTGGCTCTCACGCCCCCCAATTGTCATCCAAGCAATACCTCTTGCATTTCTTGTCACTGACCAAACATAAAGCAGCAAGTTTGCACCATTTCATTATACAACTACTCCTCGACACCATTTACTTTCCAAATTCCAATTGGACCCTTTGATTTCAATATTTTCCATGCCCTTTCCCACCTTTTAGAGTGCTTTTTGTTTTATTAAAATCATGATGACCTAATTGTACTTATGTTTGGTTGGGAAGTAAAGCTCCCCACATTAATCCAGTGGAAGATTTTGCCTATTCTTCCACCCTTTTGTATGTAACAACATTTTTTATTTTATGTATTTGCATCAATTCTGATAATTTAATGGGTTGAGTTTGTTTTGAATCTTCAAAACTGGCCCTTAGAAAAAGTAAAATTGTTGCTGATTCTATTTTTTGGTCATTACATCATAGTGGAAAAATATAAAATTCTCAATATATGACTATGTTATGACGGGATCTTAAATTCACACACACACACACACACACACACACACACACAAACAAACAAACAAACAACTAGTCTTGTTTGGTGGGCCTTTGCCGTACATAATCTGATAGATTTTGGAGCGCAGCTGGTTACTTGGTTAGCTGGTTGTGATTGCTATTGGCTTGGGTTTTGTTGTGGTGACACTAGAAAGGCACCAATAATAGCGCGCGCGCGCACACACACACACACACACACACACACACACACAAAACAACTAGTCTCGCTTGGTGGGCCTTTGCCGTACATAATCTGAGAGATTTTGGAGCCCAGCTGATAACTTGGTTAGCTGGTTGTGATTGATATCGGCTTGGGTTTTATTGTGATGACACTAGAAAATGAGTAGAACCAATTAATAGGCACCAATAATAGCTCATCTTGGAACTTGATGAGCATTGGAAAGAAGCTAGTTGTGTCCCACAATGCTTCATATATGACAAAGGGCTACTAAACAGGGTAATTGAATCGAGTAAAAGGGTTGCAACTTGACCTACTTTGGTAGTTGTTTGCAGATTGTACCTTTCAGCCTAGTTATATCGACCATTTAGTTTCTAAACCGTGGAACCATCTTTGAGACACCCATCTTGTTCTCAATCAAGTGTAGTCAATTTTCCTTTACTTCAATATATAGGTTGAATTGCCAAACTGTGAGAAAAGAAATGCATGTCTATTTGATACATAGATACGATGATCGAAATTGAGCATGAATGCAACACTGGGGAAGAAAACATATGGCTAAAATAAACTTAAGGAAGCTTTACTCAAAAATACATAAAGCATAAACAGACTATAAAAATTGAACTACACTTTCGACCTGGTAATCGTGTACAAATTTTATCCAATCATGCAAGTCGAAGGACAATGTTTGAGTAAAGCTACAAAAAAGCAATGTGAATAATTAAACATATCGTCTTGCAATGAAACATCACAGATTGAAACTACAAAGTATACAGTGCACGTCACACAGAGGGGCCATACAAAAGTATGGTGGAGAGTTGGCGCTGTGGTCTCTCCAAAAATTATGAGAAATGGAAGCCATGCCCTACCCCGTAGTGTTTATATGTTTCACCAAGCAAACACATAGTCATGGGGTGCTGGATACAGATAACAAACCTTGTAGTGTTGTTGAGCTGGAGTCGTACTTGTGCAATTGAAACATCCACTGTTGTGAATATATGTCCTCCCTGCCAGACACAAAGCACACATAAGACAAATAAAGGAGATGTGGCATATTGATTAAACCTAAAGAGAAGCAGATCTAATTTTATATTCTATGTCGAAGGTTTGCTACATAAAGAGTTATAGGTGCTTTTTGATAGATTTTCACTATCACTCTCTGCTTGGCCGTCAACTCTTTCTCCTGCTTATGGTGTAGCTAATTTCCTATTTGCAGTGCGTCCTCTCCTTGTAGACCAAGTAGGGCTTCTCCTCAATTATGCAACTCCTCGACCATGCAGTAGCATGCTATCATACGTAGGGTCTATCCTGAAGAAGTCTAGGATCCTTTCCAACTTGTTCATGGGACCGGTCGATGCTTGAATTTGACCTTAGAAAGAGAACTCCATGTTGGGAACTTGCATTGGCCAAACAATACATTCGCGTGCTGCTTTCCTTATGTAAGGTCGCATGATAACAGGCGTGTTGAGTTCGGTGTCTCCACAGAGGAAGACACCATATTTAGTGCCGCCGAACTTTGTACTTGTTTACTTCAGTGCTTGATGTCAATCTGCATATGTCCTGCTATATTCTATAGATGTTCTATAGCAACCCCCACCAAGAAAGTCTAGTTAGCACAAAAGGGTGTGTGTAAGAGCGGATGGCGAGGATGCAATGTGTGTGACAGGAGGCTTGAAATGAGTTTGTGGGGAGGATTTATCCAAGCCATTGAGGCTTAGAAGTAAACGGACTCTAGGAGGCCGCCTCGTGGACAACCGCTCTTAGCGTATCAAAATCTATGTCATGGACTGAATGCTCTCACAAACTCCCTCATCTGTGTTGGCCAATCAACCATGAACAGTTGAGCAGTCAACCATGAATAGCCGATACTAAACATGAACACACACACACACACACACACACACACACACACACACACACACACATCTAGAAATGTCGAGAGAGAGAGGCACGCATGAGAGACAAGGCAACAAACGAGGGCTCGTGATATGCTCTCCTCCCCACACACAGAGTCGCCATAGCCGGATTTTGAACTATAGGCCTCATGCACTTTGATCATATGTGCCCCCACTCTCTGCTGATCGAGAAGAATGGTTTCCATTTCTCTCTCAAAGAGTGGCCGGAGACTTACCTGAATTCATCTCCAACTGATACACACTTGCAAACCTGCGAATACTGCCTTTGTGAACCTCCGAACTGGTGCCTCTTTGAACTTGCGACATTGCTTTTGTTTGCTTTCCAACTAGCATCACATTTCACGACCTTTTTTTTCTTAAATATAATTTGTATTTGAAGCTTTGATATGCTACGTGGTGGCTTCTACGACCAGATAAAGGCAAAAGAGCCTTTGGCTCACCAAGTAATAATCTTCCTACGAAAATAACGTTGCCTTCTCTCTACTGCCTCTCGTCAGCCCTATGCACCCTTTAACATGCTACTCCTATCTGCTATTGACGCCCTTCTTCAATTCAACTCGACAACCATCTTTTGGTTGCCACTCAACCCTGTTCTCATGCTCTGCAACAACAGTCCCCTCATTGTCAAAATGGGATTTTTGCTCTTGATGGACCCCTCTCTCTCTTGGATGACTAGCCACCTCAATCATTGATCTCCTTCCTTTTTATGCCTTTGCCATACTGTTCGTGTGTTGGATATTGTTTTACGCTACCCTCCTATGATTACCTGCACATCGTGTATCCTTTGTAGATGGCACTCTTTCAAACCCCCTTCTTTGCTCGCTATCCCCAATATGGTTGTGCAGCTCGTCAACCTCGTTTCCTCCCCAGATATGTGCAATTGTACACAAATTTCCCTGTCAGTGCTTTCCATTTATTTTTCTTAACGCTTCTCCCTTATTAATAGCTCATGGACTGCTCATCCGGTATCCTCCAATCACTACTCTGCTACCTCCAAAATCCAATGCTCCCCTTCTACAACTCAACCAACTGCCATTGTCAACTTCTACAGCTACTCACGTGCCTCGCGCTCATGTTGCTTGGTCTTTGGTGGTCGCACAACACCTCTTGGTCACCCTCGTCTTGACACCATGCTCTACCGCTGCAATGCTGTTGCATCTCCTTGGAGCTACACATTGATAACCAACTACCGTGGACATCATATTCTGTGTTGAATTGGTCATGAGAGATGTTTCTATTTGTCTGCCGATCATTCCAAAATGCTTGCCTCATCAAATTTTCAAAAGGCTATCAATAGAGGTGGACGAGGAGTGCGACCGAAGCCAACCACTCAATAGACCATGACTTGCAATAGTGGCAATATTGCCCAATGCCTTTCCCTCGACATTGAGCTGTCTTCCACTAATCCCCTCCCACACTCTGCTACAAGCGCAAGGAGCTAGTTGCACTGAAGCCACTAGCTTAACTACTTGAGCAAAACCATCATAAGCTTCGGTGTGATTGATCCTAAGCTTTTCTGGCCCATGTCCACTTTGATGTTTATTGGTTCCATTTCTTCGCCCTCTACTGCCTCTACGTAGCCCAATAGCCTAATAGCATCAGCAAAAAAATGTGCTGAACGGGCCTATGAAGGCAATGAGTTTCGTGATTCAACTCCAGATCAGGCAAGCTGATCATCCATTGAAATATGATATCTTTTGTTTTGCTAACACTAGAACAGACCTCTGCCATGGGTTGATCACACGAAATATCCAATCTTTGATTGAGAGTGCTCATCACGTCGACAAGCATCCGAAGACCCCGCCAACGTGATGATCTAGGAACAGAAGATCGCGCAGAGTGCTTTTTGATTTTATTCACTTGGTAGCTTTTCATGGCAGCGATGCTTTATTTTTTTTAATTTTTAATTTAAATCTAATGCTACGTGGTGGCTTCTGCCTTGAGATATTGCAAAAAGAGCCTTTGTCTCACCAAGTAAACAATGAATGAGCTCCTTTTATGTTATTTAATACACCTTGTCCAAGTTAGCTCATGACTAGGTTTAAAGCTTGGACACATCATACATGTCAAGATTTGAAGAGCATTCTTAAATTAGATTGGCAGTCGTTCACCTTGATATTTTGTCTTTACCCCTTCAGAGAGCCATTGGTGTATGGCATAAAGTAAGCCTCAACATGCTCTTTAGCAACAATTTATGGCTAGGGTCTATCTTGGTGGCAACCACTTAATTCTTCAGGTGTATTAGATGAGCATACACAAAGGTGTGAGAGCAAGGGTAGTGAACATGAGAATCCTTGTACAAAATTGAAGCAGTAGTGTGAGACAAGGATGACAACACCGAGAAGGAAGCATAGGGCCTCATGAGCTCTCAACCATCCATAGGCTCACAAGCAACTTGGAGATTTAGACATGTTTTCAACACCAGCTATGCCATGGTAGCCTTGAAACATGCCTTTGCAGCTATGCCCTAGCAACACGGAGAAGGAGTCCTAGGGCCTCATGAGCGTTCAACCATCCTTTGGCTTACAAGCAACATGGAGATGGAGGCATGTTTTCAATGCCAGCTAAGACTTAGCATCTTTGAAAAGACTGGTGTCAGAAGACTGGCTGCCAATAGGATCAGGAGCAAGGAGAGGTTTGAGCACGAGATGCCACAAGAGGGCTGCGAGAAGGGGGGGAGATCCTCATGTACTGGAAGACATTCTTTCACGCGCACACACACACACACACACACACACACACACACACACACACACACACACACACACACACACACACACACACACACACACACACACACACACACACACACACACACACACACACACACACACACCGAGAGAGAGAGAGAGAGAGAGAGAGAGAGAGAGAGAGAGAGAGAGAGAGAGAGAGAGAGAGAGATGTGGAGTATCGACTGCAGTCCAACTCCAACTCCTCCATGTAGTGAGAATTCAAAATCTCCACGATTCTCTTCCATGCTCGAAAAACATGCAGGCGCTCAAAATAGTGCCATGCAGTGACCGCCAGCATTAGACTTTTATATTTACAGGCTCCATCTTTTAAAGATTTTTCCCTCACACGATTTTATTTGAATCGTGGGCACATATTAGCACCAAAACCTATACCAAAGACGAGTTTTGAGCCGAGCCAGTATCCAATGAACAAGTTCCATATCATCTCCTTGAAGTGCGCGAGCGAGAGCGTGTTTGAGTGTGTGCAGCAATGGAGAAGAGAGGAGAAGAGGAGATCTTGTGTTTGCAGGGGCTAAAACTCACTCTCTACATGTGAGCCCCCTTATTCTATTATGTACATAATGAATAAGTATAGTGGGCAGGCACCTGGCCTAACCGGCCACATGGGGCTTTACCCCAACAACCTCCCACGTAAAGGCCAATGTGGCCGTGAGAGAGAAAAGAAAACCGTACAAAACCTCTACAAGGCCATGACATGTATGACCTCAGCCAACGCCCATTGGCTCACTGAATCTGTGTGCATCCAGCTCTAATCATAGAGAAAGTATAGAGTGATCGGCACCATACTCCTCACCAAAGCCGCACACATCCTGCAGGTATCTCACCATACGCTGCAAAGTGCCCCTATGCTCAAGGCCAACGTCAGTCACTGCACAACTGACTGCTCCCACCGCAAATGCACCTACCACAAATGCAATCTCGGGTCTTAAGATGAGTATCTCGTACATGAGACTCTCGAACGCTGATGCAATCCTAACAATATTTGCCAATTTTACCATCTCAGTCAAATCGGGCTCAGAACTCCACTCATGGAAATCACCCTGACACCCAAAATCCGATCCATGGAATCCATCCTCGTGTCCATTGCATGTCACATGCGCACCAAGAGCATCTGTTTGTCCTGAACCCTGTGTGGCAAGAGCAATGCCTAGCAACTCACACGCATCAGTCTCTGGCCTGAGCATATCCACGAATGACTGAATCACGACTGAATCCTCAGCACTCACGTCATCCATATCCGTCATTGTATCCACGAATGACATGCCGTGCTGCACAACTGGCTCAACATGCTCACAAACTGGAGCATCATGCAATCTATCCGCAAAGGAGACATGCCTCATCTCTCTGCATGGCTGCGTACTCACAAAGACTGTGCCGTCTTGTACGTGATGTATTCGCATCGCATGGATCATGCCAACACTAGCACCTCTCGCTATGACTATCTGTCCACGATGCAATCTGAAATTGTGCTCATCCAGCACTACCTGGCATCCGCTGTCTCCTAATTGACTCATAGAGATCAAGCTCTGCGTCAAAACTGGCACATGGTGTACATCTCGCAACACGTATGATGAACCACTCGGCAACGATAGTCTGGCATCTCCTGCACCAACTATGTCATGCACTGAACCATCAACTAGACACACACGTCCAAGCATACCACTAGCATATGTGATAAACCACTCACGACTCTGTGTGACATGAAATTAAACACTCACATCTAGTATCCAATACGAAGGTAATGTGTCGTCAAAAACCGACATAAGAAAGTCAAGAGTAAACATGGAAGCAAAGGAGACGTCTCCGTCATGTGTAGCCACATATGTTGCATCTGATCCCACATCATCCAAAGTGATAGCATCCCTCTTGTGATGTCTCCTGCGTTGTCTCATTCACCGAAAACAACGCCTACGTACATGCCCTGTATGACCACAATGTCAACACACAACAACTCTATGTCTGTGAGATCGTCCTTTGACTGTAGGCATCTCTCTAGACTCATTTGTGCCAAAAGCATTGCACAATCTTTGCCATTACTCTCTAGTTGTATATGCATCCAAACCAATGCGATAGACAGACTCACCAAGGTGTAATATGATCGTCAAACGTGCAAGCTCGTCCAAGTCCTCCCACTCATCGTCAGTCATAGACTCTGGCCTAGTATCCATGCCCTGTAGTAGCAACACTTGGTCCAACTGAGTCAATGCATCATGCATACCTGCTTTCCAACGCTCAAAGTTTGAACCATCAAACCTTGTATGGAAAAGCACAAACCCTGACAATGATGTACATGTCAAATCCATGGCGATAACCTCTGACAAGACCGAGCACGAATTGATCAATTGACAATAGGCAAGGCATGGCTAACTCATACACCAAGTACTGTCAAAATACAACATAAGCTTGCATAAGTTGTCTAAGAGAAATATCAGAAAATATGGCGATCAATGTAACAAACAAGTGAGCAAAACCGCTCAAATGATGCCAAAACACCCACTCTAATCCAAGAGCACTTTATGATAATCGATGAAACTATCATCAACAATCTCCCTCTAGAAGAGATTACCACATGTATGTCAAATGACATAATCTGGTGAGCAAACACTATCACAATGTGATGCCAAAACACTATGGCAAAGCAACTACTGAGTGCCAAATGCAATCAAAACACAATTGCAAACCATGCGCATAAACAAAGAAAAATCCGGCAGAGTTTCGGTAGTATTTGGCTATCTAACTATAATAACCATACATACCATAAACATGCTCAAAACCATGACAAATCATACGCAAAATCCGCACTCAAGCATACATGAGCTGTCCCAAAGTCTCAACTCCGTAAACTTGGAAAAAATCCTATGATCCGAAACACAAAGTGCATCAACCGCACTCTACAAGCGAGGCATATACTAGCATAAACTTGGATACAAACCAACCAAAATATGACACAAATTAATGCTCAAAACAGTTGAAAATCAGTCCACATATACCATTGCAAGGTGAAGAATACCATCTGCTGAAAAGCGTACATCATGTGTATCCACATGGCAATATAAACGAGCATCAAACATGTACCAAATGTGTATCAAAGAGCATCCAAATCAGCTGAAAATTCAGCTCTCAATCATGCTAAAAATGCTTGCGAAAACTCTCTGCAAATTCGTGCATCACACTTTCCGAAATCTGCTCAATTGCATAAGTCAATGCACATAACCTATGATGAAGCCACTCTCGAATCCTGAGAGTCCACAAGAATGCATACATCCACAAAGCGTTCTCAACGTATCCGCATAAATTTGTTGAAAATATCAACCCACACTCTCTTCACTGAGAGCAAAACATCAATGTGCAAAACAAAAGAATGACAAAGCTCAATCTGAGCTCTTTGAATGTAGCAAATCACCACAATAGGCATACATAATCTTCAACTTTCTGAATACCCTGCAGCCTGTCAGCCCATATTTTCCAAACCGTTCAGAATTTGTAGAAACTTCCTTCTGCAACAATTTTTGCTGCTTCTCTGCCTGCTTCCCCGCCGAGCTCCAATGGTGCTCCCAAACCCTGAGCTCTGATACCAATTGAAGTGTGCGAGCCCCTTTACATGTGAACCCCTTTATTCTATTATATACATAATGAATAAGTATAGTGAGCAGACACTTGACCTAACCGATCACATGGGGTTTTATCCCAACACTCCTTACTTGTTCTAGAGCACAATTTGGTGCCTCTTGTGGACACCCGTCAACGTGATAGCCTTATAATGAAAATTAGGCGATTCCATATTTCTCACAGGTAATTACAAGAGAAGGAACAAATCTTTTATTACCCAATTGATGACAATGCCCAGTGCCCCCAGGCCGCCATAGCCGGAGCTTGGTCTTTCCAGTAAAGTGCCCGCCATATCCGAGACTTCAGCTTGGAGTTCGCAGATCCTTGTCTTCTTGTGCAATTTAGAAGCGGAGTGTTCTTGCATATTATATTGTACTTCGCGAGAGCTCTGAATGCGACACATAAAACAAGATGCAAACTTCGGTTTTCGCATCGCCACTTCTTTCTTTGTTCTGTTCCGAATGGAACTTAGAGAGGTGTAGGGAATGGACATTGGGAGGCGCATTCTGCAGGTCAGGCGACCGGCGTCAGCCGGGAGCCTGCTGCAGAATGGGTCGACCAATGCCCATTCCTGGCCGTCACGGTCGCTGGGAGGGTGCCAAGTCAGCAGGCGGAAAATGGAATGCTGTGCATTGCTTACACGTCAGCAGGCAGAATTTTAAGCTCAGATTTCGCTGGTGTCCCCCTGTTGTAGCAGGTCATTGGTTGCAGAAGCAGCTGACCAGCGACTGTGACGGTGTAGGGAAAGTTACATGTCCTTTCCCTGTTTTCATGGGCGACCCCATCTGGCGACCAGCGGGAGCCGGGAGCCATGGGGGAGCACATGAAACCAGGGAAAGGACAGTAAATGTCCTTTCCCGGCCGTCAAAGGCCAGGCGAGGGGCAGATTACGGGGAGGAGCAGATTCCGCGAGCTGACGTGTCGGAAATCCCGTGGAAGGGGGGTTCTGTGTGCTGATATGTCGCATCTTCCTTCAAGGACAGATTCTGTGTGCTGAGGTGGTGCTTTGCTAATGGTGTGCAGGCAGCGACAGTAGCAGCAAACTTTCCTATCAGTCTCCATTCACAAGCCGACCTACGTGTCAGAAATCGGACGCTCCGACTGCATGATTACTATGTTTAAAGCGTGCTCAATGTCTGCATTATGCTTATCTTTAGTCTCCCTTGCAGCCATTGTCATTTGGGATAGCCTATTGTTCAGGCAGGAGATTACAGACAAAAAATTATGTCTCGGGGGCCTTATAATGGGCCTTCGACGTCAGTGCATTAGATGCCATTTTGGTTTCAACCTGAGAATTACAGAGTTCCTGTCTTGTAAGTCAGCATATGTACCTATCACACAGAGTTATTGTCGCCATCAGCTCCTGTGTGCTGGCCCAGCATGTTCCTTTTTGCTCTTCATCGTAGCCACAGATGCAGGAGAGCGGATGACATTCAATGTCTGAGGATACTCTTCAAATTGAAAAGGATGATGCTGGCCCTTCATCTTCATGGTGTAGTATATCCACCCATAACTGTGGCTAAATCTGAAGGAAAAGCTAAGCGCAGAAGTGGAGCAAAGCACAATTTGGACACAGAGGATGCTTTCAATCTGTTTCATGGCTCTAATCCTTTAAAAAGTGGAGTTGACTCGTCTTGAAAATGAAGTTCGAGGCAAGGCTCTCTATCTGAACAATTTATAAAGTGTGCTTACCTTTTGACTTTAGCTTTTAAAAGAACTGATCAATTATATTGACACAATTGTCCACATAACAGATTGATGTGTGTGCATGTATGTTTTTACCATCTACTAACATAATATGGCGGAAGGGGGAGCCCTTTACACGTGTGGCAATCTGCAACCTGAAGGCTAAAATCCAAAACTAAAAAAAGCTCGTTCGCACGCGATAAAGAGGAAGAGAGGGGGAGAGAGAGAGACCGCCGAAGGCGGCCGACCATACTAGTAGTTTTCAAATGCCTTAGAGTTTTCCTTCCATTGAATGCTACTTTGATTCAATCTCGTTGGTTTTCTTGTGCTGCTTCAAATTATGTTTTCCTTTTGTCCAAGAAAGCAGCAGAAAGATCACTATAGGTTGGTGCTAGTCTTGCTTGTTAAATCCAAAACTAAAAAAAGCTCGTTCGCACGCGATAAAGAGGAAGAGAGGGGGAGACAGAGAGGCCACCAAAGGCGGCCGGCCGTACTAGTAGTTTTCAAATGCCTTAGAGTCTTCCTTCCATTGAATGCTACTTTGATACAATCTCATTGGTTTTCTTGTGCTGCTTCAAATTATGTTTGCCTTTTGTCCAAGAAAGCAGCAGAAAGATCACTATAGGTTGGTGCTAGTCTTGCTTGTTAAAACTTTTCTATGCTTACAAGAATTAACTGAATGACATTTATTCACCTTACCAACTTTGGCTAAGAATGTGTCATATAGTACATGGTCCCAACTCCCGGGGAAAGCTCAATCAAGGAGAGAGGGAGAGGGAGGTAGGAAAGGGAGAAGATACAAAGGGGTATTTCATTTGATATTGTTTCTAAGTGGGCTGGCTACTTAGGAACTTTATATGATTGCATGTGAGACACATGTTCCACTGCTAATGGCATTTTTGAAGTCTCCAAAGCATGTTCTCTCTCTCTCTCTCTCTCTCTCTCTCTCTCTCTATTCTTCTTCTATGAAGGATCCGATCCTCTCTGTAGCACACATGGGTTCTCGCGGAGAATCCGACAAGGATGACACTCCTCCAACTGTTGGTTTCCGGGGGGATGAAGAAAAGTTGAGTCCTAGCATGGGAACGGAAGAAACCAATGAAGATTTTGGCAAATTTCCGACCGGGAATCTCGACAAAGCGGAGTACAAACATCAAGTGTAGGTTGACATGTGTATGAAAAGATTGCTCAAGTACTCCAAAGACTAGAAATATATGAATCACTTGAAGAATTACCCTCTTGACGAGGTTCGATCTAGACGGCAAGAGGTCGTCTATTTGCCTATCAAGTCGGTAATGAAACCGAAAGCAAAGCCAAGTGCAGAAAAGTAGAAATTGTACTTGATGAAAGAGTTCGACATTGCTCTGGGAAAGAAGTTGAATCAATTGATGAAAAACTTAAAGCACTCTTGGAAGAGGAAGAATCAACGGATTTTCCCAGTTATTTGGGCCAGAAATCGACTTTCGAGGTGGTGAGTATATCCAAGAAGCGTGTTCATTTCGAGGATGACCCAAATTTTTCTTCGTCTTTAGAGAGTTCCAATAGTTCGTCGTCCGTTCTAGTAAGGATGAGAAAAAGTTGGAAAAGTGGAGAAAAAGCCAGAAAAGCAGATGAAAGAGTCTAGAAGGCAAAGGAAGCCATCTAGTAGTTCAGAGGAGGAAACCTCGTTCAAGAATTGGGGTCAAGCAGTCAAGTTTAACACATTTTTGGGCTATCAAGACACCCATTTAGCCCTTAAATTCATACAACAATTTGACATTGCCTTCTCACGAGATCATTTCTCAGATTGCTCCAAGTTATGAAGGGCGGCATCTTACTTGAAAGGAAATGCATGTATGTTTTGATCTACTCTGTTGTTGCACAGAGAAGCAACCAAGAAGTGGGTGAAATTCAAGAGAGTTTGTGTTGATGTATGCTCATGTGTGTGTGTGCGCGTGGTGTGTGTTGTGTTTGGGAGCGTATGTTAGTACCTAGTTCTACACCTACTACTGGTGACATTAGTGGGGATGTCATGGTATCTAGTCAATACTATGCATGATGGAGCAGATGGTTACATTGGCTTGAGGGTGACTACCATGGGACAAACCTTGATAATTTGGTTAAGGGAACTTTTTGACTCTCGATGCAAAGTGGATGGGGAAAGAGAACCTCGTAGATTCTCTTCAATTTTGGACTCTTCAGAGGAATATATACGCAAAGTCTCGGAGAGCTGGACCTTTGGGGAGTTGTACCTTTGCGACGAAATAATAAATAAATACCAAAAGGGGCGCCAGTCTTTGGGGCCAGTGCATTTGAGGACGAAACTCGACCATTCCGTGTCGAGTCCTCTCTCTCTCTCTCTCTCTCTCTCTCTCTCTCTCTCTCTCTCTCTCTCTCTCTCTTCTCAAGTTTGGTTATTTGCAAATTTTGCCGTATGTGGCTATTGGTTTCTCGCTTGGAGTGTCCAAGCTTGTAACAATTCTTTACTTCATGTTACAAATTGCTGACGTGTCAAGCCACTGAAGAATAGAGCCAACCTGCAGATCCCGGCCGAAGGGCCTAAACCCTAAGAAGAAGAAGAAGAAGAAGCCAAAGTAGTAGAAGAAGTTTTACCGACTTACAAAGTCTTGTCGACTGGCCTATTTTAAAGAAGATTTCCCACCAGCTTATGGGAACCCATCCGAACAGCTTTCAACAGTTTCCAAACTACATGTTGCCTCGGACTACTCTTCCTCCTCCAGCACCAGAAAGCACAAGGGCTTCTAATTGACAACCTACTAAGTCCTCTATTCCAATTAGTGAGTTTTCAAAATTATGGTGCAACCATTGGATGTCTACCCTGTGCAACAGCCTCACTGCCGTTGCCACCACTGCCACCTGGATACAACGATTGGAGTTTGTATGCCTACCCCTACTATCCATATCCTGACGTTGCACTACATCAGCCCAAGGACTTCAAGGATGGGGAATCTATAGTAAAAGTTTCCACCTTTTCATGCATGAAAGATAGAAAGAAAGCCTTATAGTTCCTACAACAGTTTGAAAACGTTTATGCCCTGAGGAACTACACTAAAGACTCAAAGATTTCTCGAGTTGCCAGTTTTCTCAAAGATAATGCTATGTAGTGGTGAAGTTCTATAGCTACAAAGCCGCATGCTCCAAGGACTTGGCAAGCTTTCAAGATTTTTTAATCAGAGCCACATAACATCCCTCTTTAAAGTAGAGCTTCTAGCAGAATGGGGTAACCTGAACATGTGCCACATAGACCACAACTAAAGGTTCCTAGATGTTTACCTACCGGTGTCTTTCTTCAAGCTGATAACCTTGGAGGACAAGCGCGAAGGCTATACCATTGGATTGCCATCATTGCTCCAAGAATATTGTTTGTCTAAACAAGTTCCTACTATGCAAGAGCTTATGGACCATGCTACGGTCAATCACAAGCTTATGAAAGGAAGATTAGAATTTGTTACAAAAGATCAACCAACTAATACTCAGAATCCTCAACCACAACATATGAATTCTCTTGACTCAGCTTGCAAGACTTCGTTTGACACCTCACCAACGAAAAATTCTACTGCAAGAAGGCAGATGCTTTGAATGTTTCGAGATGGGACACAACTCCTATGCATGTCCTACAAAAGGGGATAAGCCTCCGGAACAACCTCTTTCTAAGAAATCTAAAACTACGGTAAAACTTGTTCCCTATATTTTATGGCATCTCTCTCTCTCTCTCTCTCTCTCTCTCTCTCTCTCTCTCTCTCTCTCTCTCTCTCTCTCTCTGGCTCCAAAGAATTGTGCAAAGCACATGAAAAGATTAACGGATTCAAAGCACTTATCTTCTGCGACCAAGCAACCATCGAGAATTTCATTCATCTAGAGTTCCTCAAGAAGATGGAGTTCAAATATAATCAATTTGTTGGAGAACTTGAAGCGGATCTAGCCATAGGGCAAACTCAAAAAGTTGTATCACTCATTATTGATACTCTTTCAGTCACCATTCAAGGGTACCATGGCAAGGTAGACTTTCACATCGTGAAGTTAGGGCATTACGACGCTCTTTTGGGCATGCCTTGGCACAACCAGAACGATGCTACCATCTAGATTGGGAACCGTACCATCAATTTGGTGTGAAAGGATAATCTTGTCATCCTTAAAGTTCGATTGATGGAGACAAACCGAGAGCATGTACCTTGTGAAAGCAATATAAAGAAATACCGAAAGGGCTCTAGGGTTTGGGGCCAGTATAGTGTGGGAGTGGAACTCTGTCACTCCACGTCTCGTGTGGAGTCTCTCTTTTTGTTTAGTTGTTTTGAAGTGCTAAAAGTCTGTTCTTTTTAGTTGGGACGTGGTGCCGTCCTGTTACACAATGTCGCACACATATATGAGGCAATTGTACAGAAGAGACTTCATTGTCGTAGATAAGAGATAGGACATCTAACAAATGAGAGAGAGAGAGAGAGAGAGAGAGAGAGAGAGAGAGAGAGAGAGAGAGAGAGAGAGAGAGAGAGAGAGAGAGAGAGAGAGAGAGAGAGAGAGAGAGAGAGAGAGAGAGGTCTGGGAAATGCTCTCCATGCTGATGCATATACAAGTTCTCAAGGGTGGTCCGGCATAGATGTGACATGCCTTGACTGGATAGACCCTTGGTACACAGAACTGTGAGTGCTATTGCCATATGCCCCTGCATGCGAGACCCCTGACTCGGCCTCCACATCAACAACAACCCAGGGTGAACTGGGACCATTTCTATATGATCTCCTCCTAGCAATTAGATGAATTTGTGGAGACAGAGGATGCACGACTCAAGGCTTCCCCTGTGTGGCTGCCCTCTAGTGGTTAAGAATCCTCTGCCCTCCTAGGCTTGCATTTGAGATGACCCGTCTCTAAATGAGATCGCCCAGCAGTGGGCTGTCCTGAGGAAAGGATGTTGCGAAGAAAGGTTGCTTCCCTGTAGCATCCAACTAAAGGGATGATTGGCTTCCTAAAGACGAAGGGATGATGTCTTGTAACATGCATATGTAAGCATTTGTGTTGCTTCGTGGATATGTGTGTATCAGAATCCGGAGATGGCTCACATCGGTCGGCGCATGATCGTGTTGATGTCCTCCACGGTGAGAGTCTGCACAGGGCATCCCCCATGTCCCGCCAATAGATTTGATCCTTTGCTACAACCTCCTCTGGCAATGGGAGCATCTCGTCATCCTAGGCCTCCTGGATCTCCCCAACTTTGTTGCTTGATCGCTCAGTATACCTATACTTGTGATATGCCCGGTATCCCTCTTCTCTGGTTTCTCTCATCTCTACTCAATCTTTGAATGGAAGAACATTGTGATCTGTCTCTAGGTGTGTCTCCCGGTTTGTGAGCCTCTCTCTCAGTAATCGTGCTCGATGTTGCTAAATCTCCAATAGATAGAGTCCAAGACATCTCTGATCCTAGTATCTCATAACTTTAGATAGAGGCCCAAAATAGTCCCTAAAGAGACAGTGAAAACAGCCACGTATCTCGTAGTATGTTGTACGATGGCATATAGTGGGCTTTGTCTTTGGCTCTCTCTAACACAACTATCACAACCTAGCCTCAGTTGAGTGCCTCGAAATCGGCTAGTCTCAATCTCCAACAGGTGTGATGATGTCCGAATCTAACTAATAGCACATTGTAAGCCGTGGGACAAGTGAGAGTCCATGTAGGGAGGCCTAGATAAGAACCCATCCTCTGTGATGCGGAGAAAATGTTCTCTGTATGTAGTCATTTTTGTGCCATCTCTTATATAGGTTGTATGTGTGTGCTCCAGGCATCCAATTGAAACAGATTGTGTCGTATAAGTCTAGTGACCTCCCTCCGTAAAGAATACTAAAAGAGGGGAAGCCTGTCCATAGAGAAACCATGTAGCTGAAACCATGCTACCATTTGTGCATACCAACATGATGTACTGTGCTGTCAAGTGCCGTGAGCACTTCAGAGCGAGCCGAGCATAATGATCTCGTGGGAGCTCCCATAAGCCCTGTATGAATGCTAATGATCTCATAAGAGCCTCCACCATGAGAGAAGGGGTAGCCAGCTCTGCGCGGATGATCGTATATTGGGGATCTGACGCTTAACCTTGATCATCCTAGAGATCATGGAGATATTTTAGAAGTGGCCTCTCCATGTCTCTCCACCCGTCTATACATCCATGCTGATGACTATGATGATCTACTAAGGGTCCCTACATTTGCACTCCATATAGCATAGTTGAGGCATCCAGAGTATCAAAAAGCCATAGAATGGTGCGAGGCTTCTGGAACTGAATGTGTGAACACATCCTCTCCAACCTCTTGAAGCTGTGTATGCTCTAGTCAATCTAGCCTCGATCGGTCTCCTGATGGAAAAATTGGGCCACTAAAAACCACCCCAAGGTTGGTGTACATATCCGCATACTCCACTCGGTCTTGTCCATAAGTAAAACTAGGTGTTGATCGCCTGATCGATTGCGTTGTAGTATTGAATACCATAACCTTGGTCTTCCCAAGGTTAACAGATATATCGATACCCTGCGTAAATGTGTGTAAAGCATCAAGATGGCACTGCATCCCCTCAAGTGAATCTAAAATAAGCACAATATTATCCGCATACAAAAATAGGGGTATCCATGCCCTTGTGAAGTGTGCTCCTTTGTCATCCTCTCTCTCTCTATGTAGTTTGAAGCCCCATCCACATACATGCCAAAAAGAGTGGGGGATAGTGGGCAACCCTGTTTCACCCCAGTGGTGGAGTGAATAATCTTTGACATCCCCCAGGGCATGTGCACTCGTCCTGTAATTGTCCTATAAGCTCTACAGGCACTCCTAGGTCCTACAGCCCTCATCAATATGCCCCTTGGAACTGTATCAAGAAGTATTCACGAAACAATCTCAAAACCTCACATGAGTCCTGGCTCAAGAATAATTGATATAAATCTCTCTAGTTGAGGTAGGTAGACTCTCTTCTTTCATCGCACAAGGCGCCGAAATGTATCCTGTATGACTGTCTGGGAGTGATAACACCCATGAGCACCTCCCTCTGTAGTCTAACTCTCGTCTCTTTGCACCCTCATCATACGAATGGTTTTGGGGCATCTTCCCAGAACAGGGTCTCTATGAAGGGTGGCTATGTAGGAAGGCCTATGTTGCCGCATCATATAGTCTCTATTAGAACCTGCGTGAGCTCATGAAGAGGGTGCCCTAGTTCCTCCATGCAGAGGTGCCTATATATCTCATCAACATAGACAATCTATCTCCCTTGTAAATGTATAGAAAGTGAGCCCGGGTGCTTGTGATGGTGCAGCTATACTATAAGAGGATTTAAGTGTAAAAGTCAGGATAGCTGATCCATTTCCACTCCAACCGGACTAGGGCCAATTGGGGTGTAGTCATGACATAATCACCATACTTGCTCCACAACTATGGGAAAACAAGTGAAACAGCTTGACTCAGGGAATCTCTCAATACCATTTAGGATGGCTAAACCATGTGCACTGCCCATCTTAGTAAGAAAGCTACCATACTCCATTTGCTTTAATTTCTATCATGTGAGACTCAACCCATGTCAGTAGTATCAAGCTCTCTCAACATCTTCGCAGTGGTTCATAGAAGACTGATCGGCATTGCGTTGTCGTGAGCGTTGAAATCTCCCAAAATCGTGATATCACCATCTCTTGAAAACTCTCATATATACTCATCACATCTAGTGCCTACGACGGTTTCGGTCCTTATGTCCATTTGTTGTTTTTATGCTGGTATTTTTCGTTGTTTCTCGTGGTTTTTGTTTGTTTAGCTTTCTTGCTTGTATACACCTTATTTCGTTTCTATGTGATGCTTGTGTGTGTGGATCTACACGTGCTTGGAGTGATTGCGTTCTATATGACTGCTTGTGGTTGAGGATTGTGCGCATGTATGTTTGCCTTTACTGCTTGTTCTTTTCTGGTTTTGTCTCCTCTTTGATGGGTGATTCAAGTATGGAATTGGTTTTGTGTGTGTGATGGGCGGTTTTTGCGCCGCCTTCAGATTTGCACCATATACTGCGTTGCTTGCAAGTTGAAGAATGTCATAGCCGTGTTGATCATTGCCAAGGATGGCTAGAGGCTATCTCTCTCCTAGATTTTCGGTGCCGAGTCTTCTTGCAATGGTGATGTCTCTTCTGCTAAGATGCACCGTTGTATATGGACTTGGAGATCTCGAGTTGGCTATCGGAGATTCTTTGGTGGAGTTTTCAGCCTCTTCTTAATGTCATGGTGGTGTGTTTCTACTTCAGCTCTGTGCTACTTTCTTCCCTCACTCCGCTGCTCTTAGCTTTTGTTGTATCGCCCATCTTTATAACTTTGCACCATTGGAAGTTTTTCCCCTATGATTTGTAACCATTGAATATCTCGGGGGGTTTTCCACTATCAGATCCGTTATCATTGTATGTCTATAGGATGATGTAATGCCTACATAATACAAAGGGTACCAAGCCCCACATCTTTTGTATGGAGAGAGAGAGAGAGAGAGAGAGAGAGAGAGAGAGAGAGAGAGAGAGAGAGAGAGAGAGAGAGAGAGAGAGAGAGAGGGAGGGAGGGGAGAGAGAGAGAGAGAGAGAGAGAGAGAGAGAGAGAGAGAGAGAGAGAGAGAGAGAGAGAGAGAGAGAGAGAGAGAGAGAGAGAGAGAGAGAGAGAGAGTTGCTAAAGTTTCCCCTTATGGGGCAGAGATGAAAAACGTGTCCTTGGCATGCAGAATGAAACGCTCCACCTAGCTTCCTCCGCTTGTGTGAAACTGAGGGCAATTCTGTTCTAATGTTTCTAAGATTTGACATGGAATTACACTGATCAATATATAATATATTAGAAGACACTGTAAAGACAATCGAAGGAATCATGTGAGTAACCCTCATTTGTTGCATGTGTACATTCCCTTTGTTTAGTGTCATCCATCTAGTGACACTACTGCTGAAATTTTAGGGTTAGTTCAAAATCCTAACCCTTCCTGCCATTGTAGTGTTGGCTATTTCACACCATCCAGGTGAAGAATGGTGCTCCATTGCTTACAAATATCTTGTTTGTAAGCTTTGATGGCTCTGGGTGAGCCTCTTGACACACAAGAAGTTTGTGCATCTTTATAAAGCTGTACACTAATTGCATGAGCTACCGGCTGTCATCTATAATGTATTTTATCTCCATTATCTTTAAGCGACTCAAACCATGTATGTAGCAGATGAGCATTTTACAGTGTTAAATCTGCTTTTTTTGTTTGAATTCGCGTTATTCTCTGTACACAGTGCGTGCGTACATGAGAGAGAGAGAGAGAGAGAGAGAGAGAGAGAGAGAGAGAGAGAGAGAGAGAGAGAGAGAGAGAGAGAGAGAGAGAGAGCCACCACCATCGGGCAAGAGCCATCACCGTGGCCACCTAATTGATACACCACGTGTTGGGAACGACGGAGAGAACTCGTAGCAACCAGTTAGAAACCTCTCCCTCGGGTAACCCATCCCAGGAGGAGGATGCACTCGAGTGTCCAAGGGAAAGAGCCCTAGCAACGTGAACATCAAGTGAGCATAAGGTGTCCCTCTGAAGTGTGACCCAATAGGGGATTTGAACCCACAACCCGTAGGTTGAGAGGCCAAAGCTTTACCATTAGACCAACTCATTGGGGACCTATCCAACCATCTCTTCCTCGTCAGTTCTATCAATATTGCAATGAAGTGATCTTCTTACCATTAGACCAACTCATTGGGGACGTATCCAACCATCTCTTCCTCATCAGTTCTATCAATAGTGCAACATAGTGATCTTCTTAGACATCACATCCAAATTGCATTGTTGCAATCCATGTGCACACTACAAAGCACAAAAATGTAGAGTTTTAGTTTTACCTTGTACAAAAATGGGCTAGGGGTGCATCCAAAGTCTAGTACATCTAATAAAAGGCCCTACATAATGATGTGAAGGACCAATGGAGTTGATGGTAGAGCAAGATATCATAAGGTATAAGTGTGGAACACCTTGGGTGTAGTCTCTCTTACTATGATAAAAGTCATTCGGGAAAGAGGGTCTTCTCCAACTTCAAGAAAGATCTCAACAATTTTTAGAAAGCTATAAAAACGCTTAGGGATTATAGCACTTCACGTACTACATGGTATAGTTGTTAATTTTCTCTCACCAAAAAGGTTCCCAATAAGAACAATGATTGTGACTCATCTCTCGTGTTTCCTTGTGAATAGTCTGACTAAATTAAGAACTTGAGGTGAACATAAACAAAGAGCATAGCACATATGAAATTTAAAGATACTACCTTGAAAAATAAACCAGTTTTATCCCACTGCATTGATTCTTCTTTTGCAACCTCCACCTTCTCGCTTGAGACTCATACTTCTTCAACTGTTGGAATTAGGGTTGCAGGGAAATGCACAGACGAAGGAAGCTCAAGGCACACAACAGAGAGAGTGTTACTTACTGTGCAATGGAAAGATAGATAGCCCTAGAATGAATACAATGCACGGGGGAAAAACCTCCTAGTGAGGGAGAAAATTCCTGGGGGTCCTAAGTGTGTTCACACACACCACTACCACATGTATATGGTAGCAAATCCCCCTTGGAGTGATGCGGTGAAAGAGAGCTTGCACATGAGTAAAGGGAAGTGCCATGCCATGAGGAAATGATCAGTCCACAAAGGGGAGTAAGCCCAAAGCTTTGCGGAAAGCTTAGAACTTCTCATGAGACAATGACTTTGTGAAAAGATCTGCAAGGTTGTCATGTGTTGGCACATAAGCCAAGCCGATCTCTCCTACTGAGAGCCTCTCCCTGACATAGTGGTAACGCACCTCAATGTTCTTTGTGCGAGCATGAAAACCTGGGTTCCTCTCAACTGCAAATGCACTCTGATTGTCAGTGTAGATAGTGTTGGCAGTGTCCTGTCCAACACCGAAATCAGCCATAAGGCGTCTGAGCCATACACACTCAACCGTAGTTGTGAAGATTGCCATGTACTCAGCCTCACAACTAGAAGTGGCCACAGTAGGTTGCTTGCTTCTCTTGCTCAACCATGATATACATGAGATGCCAAGCATGAAACAAAAACCACTTGTGGACACTAGCGTGTCAAAACAACCAGCCCAACCTGAGTCCAAAAAAGCATGTAAGTCTGGTGGCAATAATCCACCCTTGGGATAAAACAAGCCAAGGTGTAGAGTGCCAGTCAAGTAGCGGAAAATCCTCTTGACAGCCTACCAATGCTTAGACCCTGGGCTATGCATAAATTTGTTGACCTGTGAGACTGCAAATTGAATATCCGTCCTCATGTTGCATACATAAATGAGGCATCCAATAGCAGTTTGGTAAAGAGTGACATCTGTAGGATCATCAGCATCATGAAGACTCAATTTCAAACCTATTTCCATGGGAGTGACAATAGGTTTGCAATCCTCGAGTGCAAATTTACATAGTAATGTTTCTATGTAACTTTTTTGACACAAGGCAATACCACCATCACACTGCTTAATATGTATACCCAAGTAATAAAGCAACAACCCAAAATCTTTCAGATTGAAAGTAGCATTCAAATCAGCCTTAAATTTAGCAATATGTCTCTCATTTGGTCCAGTGATCAACAAATCATCTATATAAAGAACCACAATGAGACGTACATCACTCTCACGCTTTACATACAATGTGCTTTAAGTTGGACTGTTATGAAAGCTTCGTTTGACCAAATGAGGGTCAGCCTTCTCATACCAAGCACAAGGAGATTGCTTCAACCCATACAAAGCTTTGTTACATTTGCACACCTTATTCATTTGTCCTTTCTTGACAAAACCGCGAGGTTGCGTTACATAAACTTGCTCAAATATGTCACTATACAAGAAAACAGTAACAATGTATGATTGATGTACATCCCAACCAAAATGAGCTGCCAATGCACATAGAAAATGCACAGTAGTCATACGACAAGTGGGAGCAAAAGTCTCTTTATAATTTATGCCTTTTTGTTGTGCATAACCCTTTGCATTGACAAGCAGATTTCTGGAAGTGCATAGCTACATGACGTAGCTTGGAGGACTCTATGAAGTTATCGTCTCCAAAGGCTGCATCAAATTGCTGGATGAAGGCCAATACTTTATCGGTAGCACCAAAGGTACCATCATAGGTGAGAAAAGAAATACTCTTTCCTCCCTCTTTGAACTTCTTGAGCTTTTGGGACCTTCGCCTTGCAGGGTAAGATTTGCAATGTCCTACCCTCTTGTGTTCTCCAGGAGAATAGTTATTCATTTTGTCGGAAGATGAGAAAGGTGAAGAAGAGGGAGAAGAGGGTGACCTCTTTCTTCCTTTGTTTCCTCCACACCAAAAAAAATAATCATAAATGACACTAGTGATATAGCTATTTTTTTCATACCTCAATCTCTCTTTTCTTTGGTGTAGTCTCCCTCTCAAGACCTCTAGCCTCCCGTATCTCTCTCCCCCTCCCTCTCTCTCCCCCCTATGTCCCTTACCCTCTCCTCCCTTTTTCTTCCTTTCTCTTTCTCTGTCTCTCTCTCTCTCTCTCTCATGAAATACTCACTTGTGTCAGCGCATTTAAGGAGATGCAAACAAAACAAGAGATTATATATAGAGATGATTCATTTGAGCTGCTCATTTTCTCCTGCTATTAGTGCTTAAGCTTTCCTTAGACGTCCACATAACCATCCTTTCCTTCCCCCATTTTTCTTTTTCCCTCCTTCTCTCTCATCACCATTTTTAATTTCACACCCTCTTTGCATTGTCTCTCTCTCCCTCCTCAACCTCTCTCTGCCTTCAATCTCTCTCTCCCTCTCCCTCTCTCTCTCTCTCTCTCTCTCTCTCTCTCTCTCTCTCTCTCTCTCTCTCTCTCTCTCTCTTTTGGTATATGCCTTACTATATCCTATTATCTCTTCCTTTCTAGTCATGTCCCTCTCTACCTAGCACACACATTCCTCCTTCATCTCGCCTATATCCCATATACTTCTCCCCCTCTCTTCACCTCACCCCTTTGCAAAACATCTCTCTCTCTCTCTCTACCACAATGGAAAACTCTGGTTTTATTGTTCATGTGGATTGTGTAGGGGTGGGGCAAACCACGACACCTATCATCGGAAGTCACTTTGTTGGTTCTTTCAGGAGCTGACATAAACACACCGGATGGTTTTAACATGTTCCATCATACAACAGTGTATCGGCTTCACTTTTCATACCATCATAGACAAGACTTTCTGAATCCATGATCGTCTCGACCATTTCATTCATCTCAGGCTCAAACATTGCATAAGTGCCTCCAATATCTTTTTAATTTTTCTTATTAGTGGGGTTAGGGAAAGCTTTGTCCCAGAAAGCCAGAGTAGTGCCAGAGATAAGAACACAGAGACTAGCCAGTTTGAATACTTTGGCAACATCCAAGACATCTTGAAGATTATCTTTAGGATTTCAAGTAATTCAAAGTTATTACTAATGGCCCTAATGCAACTATGTACAAAGATAAGAGTGGATTGATTCAAGTGATCTCTAGGCGGGTGTGGACAGATGTGCGGGATACATTCGTACTTCCATAGCATTGTGAAAAAGCTGTGTTCACAATAGATCCATTATGGAAATGGAAGGATGGAGCTGTCTCTATGCTGTTCTAGTTGCTCCATGGAGCAAGCAAGTGTGTGAAGGATTGAAGGTCGAGGTTGAAGAGATTCATGACCAAAGTGCACGATCGCTTGATGATGTAATTGAGGATATAGAGCTGGAGTCCAACGGTGAGCAGATGCTTGAACCTAGAGATGAGCTCTCAAATACGCATGTTGATGCGGAGAGCGATAAACAAGTGGAGTTTGATGATGAAGATGCAGAAGTGCAGATTGAGATAGATATCTTTAATGCATCATCTCTCATAGAACATGTGACTATTGATTTTTGCTAGGAACTCTCTTGTAAAACTCTTTTAATTAGGCTACAACATTGGATAGATATAATGAGTCGTGTTGGATATGTGAACTAACATATTGTATCTATGTTATTTGTGTATATGTAGCCATGGCTAATGATGCTGATACATAGTCTCCTAGTTTTAGCTTTTCGATCACTCCAACTGGCATGTCACCCGAGCATATGGGTTCTTTTCTATCACAGTTCACACCGAAGCAGATGGATTACACACAGAACCTTTTGGGATCTAGTACCTCTAGAGCTAGTACGAACGTCTTTACACCTAGGACAAGTGTGTCCCCTACACTGATTTTCCCTACACCTCAGTCAAGTGTGTCCCCTACACCGACGACTTGTTCTTCTTCAAGACGAGGTAGGCATCATTCTGGAGGTAGTGGTTCTACCGATACATCCACATCACAAAGAGAGCATCCACCACTTTCTTCAATAGATATTTCATCGATTGGCATACGAGATACAACTTGGGGAGCATGATTCTAGCAAGGTGTACAAGACCAGGGATGGAGCTCTTGTGGCAGATATGGTCAAAAAGGCCATGTGATAGAGGATTTAATAGCTCTGTACAGTTCAGTTTGGCCATTCGGTGATGGAGATTTGGGATGATTAGGATGATGAAATAAATAATTACATTGTCGAGGCCATTCACAGAGACTACAATCCGATAGAGGGGTACAATCTTGTCTCAAATGACTGGATCTTGAGCGTGGCAATTGCTACAATGTGACACCGTCGGTCAAAGGCAAGAGATAGGTACACGGACAAAAGTCAAAAGCCAACATGGTTGGACATGGAGGAGTGGTCGAGGATTGCACGAGAGGCACAAGACAATCCTCAGAGATTTCAGCAGTAGAGAGATGCAGCTAGAGCACGTTTGGATTTTGTTGGAGTGTCACATCTTGGGATTGAGGGCTAACACACTCTTCAGCGTGAGTTTGTAATTATTATATGTACTCTTTGACTTGTCAAATATGTATATTCTATCTAAACATTTATATTATGGTTGATTGTTTATTTGCAGGAAGTTGCCGTGAAGTGCCCTCTGACACGTTGAGAGGAGAAGTGTGGGTACAAGCATATACTTGTGGCCCTTCTGACCTAGTTGCAGGAGGAGGGAGAGGCCATCAACTGGGAAGCATTACATGAGGGTGACATTCTCCATATATGTTTTTTTTTTGTAGTTGTGGTCATCTTGATGACCATATTCATTGTATACATATATAGTTTGGCATTTACATGTATGGTTTTGCATTCTGTTTACGATTATTATTATGGTATAGCAATCAAGTTATGCTTATGGTATGAAAATCATATTATGGCTATGGTATAACAATCAAGTTACGATTATGGTTTTGCAATTAAGGTATGGCAATTATGTTATGGTTATGGTACAACAAGCAGGTTATGGCTATGGTTTTCCAAATATGGTTTGGCAATCAGGTTATGGTTATGGTTTTGTAATTATGACATGGAAATCATGTTATGGTTATGGCATTTCAAGCAGTTTATGGTTATGGTGTTGCAAATATGGTTTGGCAATCAAGTTATGGTTATGGTTTTGCAATTATGGTATGGCAATCATGTTATGGTTATGATATGACAAGCAGGTTATGGTTATGGTTTTGCAAATATGGTTTGACAATCACGTTATGGTTATGGTATGGCAATCAGGTTATGGTTGTGGTATGGCAATCGGGTTATGGTTATGGTTTTCCAATCAGGTTGTGAATATGGTAACAATTTTTGAGTCATGTCACATTTATAGTTTGAGAATCTTCTTGTCGTTATGGCTACGATTTTCAAACAATTCTTGCTTGAAAATGCTCATAAAGTTTTACTTACGGTTTTCAAGTCATGTTTTAGTTATAGTTAGAAAATCTTAATGTTGTTGTGCCTATGGTTTGGGAGTCGACGTTATGGTTATGCTTTTGGAAACTTGTCATGTTTAAGCTTTTGATTTTGTGGTTTTGTTATGCTTACATTTTTGCTCATCTGTACTTGAATGTACCTCTCGCTCTTCAATGTCAAAATGTAGGTGGAGTGCGGTTGCTTTTGCACTCTGCCTTTGGGCATAGAGGGTTGGTTCTTGGTGCTATAGTGCATGAAGCATCAGTTTCCAACCCTCTCTATCCAAATTTGTTTTTGCAGGTTTTGGCCACGAAACAGGTATCGGAACAAGCTTTAGAATCACCCTCGGAATAGGCGTCAAAAAAGGACCTCGGAATAGGAGTCGGTATGCAAGCTAAATTCAACACTAAAATTTTATTTTATTTTTGACGCTTATTTAAACGGTTTGACGATGCTCATATCATCGTATGTTTTGATAAATATACCGGTGTTTATACCGACAATACAATATTGATGTTGATACCGACGCTCATTCCAAGGCTTTTTATTTCTTAAAAAAAACTTATTATCGTCGGTACGTGCGTTGATATTTGCCGACGTATTGTAGTGCAAACACTTTTTTAGATGCTCTATATAGTCTTCGTGTAACATTGAGTGCACACATAAGTCATCCATATGTATTTCCAAAAATATACACAAGTACTCTTTGAAAGCATGAGCCATGAGTCTTTGGAAGTTGGCCGGTGCATTTTTCAGCCCAAAAGACATCAGTCTCGATAAGCAAAAATGCCTCATTCAGTCGCAAAGGCTATTTTGTGCTAATATTTTGGTTTAGTTGCCAATTGATTATAACCTAAAAATCCATCCAAAAATCTATATGCACGCTTTCTCGCTACTCTTTCCAAGACATGATTAGTAATAGAAGGAGGATAATTGTCAAGGATAGTAGCTGCATCACTTTTTTGAGATTTACACACACTCTTAGCTTGCCATTCTTTTTAGATACCACTGTAATTGGAGATACCCACTCCATGTCTTTAGTTTCATAAATAAATTTAGCTTCCTTTAGCTTATCAATTTCCTCTTTGATTTTCTTTTGTCTCATTATAAGTGTAAGGACATTGTTTGTTTGGCTTACCATTAGGCCTTTAAGGAATTGTATGCTAACAGATGGCACAATCAACCCCCTTCAAGCCTTATAAGACCAAGCAAACACATCCTTATACTCTTTGAGCATCCAAATTAGCAACTCTTCTTCATCGAGTGATAGATCCATAGCAATATAATCATGTTAGGCTATTCCCCTATTATGCTAGATCTATTCTTTTAGCATCCTCAGGTTCATCATAAGGTTTTGTTGGTTCAACCTTCTTCCTCATTGGTTGGTTGTTCAATGATGATTTTGTGATCTTGAATAGTGTACTTCTTGTAATGAGAGTGTACACTCATTCAATCATTTCCCCATTTTCAACCACTCTCATGATACCTTGAGTTTTTGGTGTACTCGTCCACTGTGAGTTTTGGGCTCTCTCACAACCAAGGATTTTTGGTTTATCCATAACCTGGTGCTATGATAGTAAAACCCCCCTTGAATAGATAGGGTGTAGGTCAAAAATTAGCTACCAATAAATGGAGTTTTTGGTTCGCTGCCAAACCTTGGGTTTAAGGTGTACCTAGTAACCTCACGAGAAGCGGGACAAAAATGGGACTTGAGAATAAAAAACTGATAATTTCGGAGGTCCTACCACTCATGTGTGACAGTGTCTATAACCCGTACAAAAATTGGACATGGCTGTAAAACTGTCATTTGATAAGCTTAAAACAAGGCTTTTAAGAGAAAATATGCTTCGATTGAAGACAGATATTGATGTTGACTGTAGAAAAAAAAACCCGTAATAAAACTATTACGTTGGAGAGGTAACAACAATTTTGAAGTATTTTACCACGTTTTTAAAGAAGATCTTCGTGTTCTTCATCACTTTGCCCCATTGCTAGCTGTATTCCAACCAGTGAATGGACGGATTTGGCATACATGTCTTTTTGCTGTTGTCGGGAATCATTCCCAGATTTCCTAAGATCCTCTAACCTTTTGACAAGTTCAGTGATCACATCGGCTCTAAGATCCTCCATCTACTCATTACCCAATAAACCTGCTGGTGACCACCTTCTCATTTGTTGGACCCTTTTCACCAAATCAAGAGGCTTTTGCCTTCTTTCAAATGTCCATTAAATTTGTGAGTGTGTGTATTTTACTGAGAATGGTGCATGAACGGAGCTTCGGAAGAGAGTAAGGGTTGAGATAGAGGATGCCAAGAAGAAGTAGCTAGGGTTGCCATTATGTTGCATATGCACACCGGTATTGTGGCCATTTTGAAAGAGCATCAAGCTCAATACGAGGGCTTGGGTGTGAGGGCTGATTTCTCGAAGAGATCAAGACTCAAAAGAGGTTGGTCACTTTAAACAAGTGTGTGAAAAGCTACGAAAATCAACAAATTTCTGTTGCAGAGAAGTGGGCAACAACATCGATAAAGATTTTTGCATACAACGAACACGTGGGCACCTCACGAGAATATGCACCCTCCTGGGCTCCATGCCTTGAGACGTTATGCCTGCCACACCTATGGCCTGGGAATCGTAGGCTCTGATACCAGTTGATGGGGAAAGCTATGGCGGGTGATAGCGAGAGCAAGCCATGGCTGCTTGGAGGTGACAAGCAGAGAGAGTAGGGAACGAGAGAGAGAGAGAGAGAGAGAGAGAGAGAGAGAGAGAGAGAGAGAGAGAGAGAGAGAGAGAGAGAGAGAGAGAGAGAGAGAGAGAGAGAGAGAGAGAGAGAGAGAGAGAGAGAGAGAGAGAGAGAGAGAGAGAGAGAGAGAGAGAGAGAGAGAGAGAGAGAGAGAGAGAGAGAGAGAGAGAGAGAGAGAGAGAGAGAGAGAATGAGCGACAAGCTTTGTAAACAACACGCTGTTGTATTGTGTAATTGATTGAAGAGCCTATTACATATATAGCTTGCCATGCAAAGTGAACTTTGAACTTAATCTTATCTGCATGCCTTATGAGGCTTGTTCCCACGAGCTTGACTAACTGGACTAGGGCTTGAATACCCAACACTTTTTTGGGTTCAATTTGTTTGGCTAAGAAGGGGTTGTTGGCTTTCTAGTTAATTTGACTTTTATGAAATCAAGGACTCCCACTAGTCTCAAGTAAGATCGGTTTCCTTTGATATATGGCATTAGATTGTTTCTCACCCCCTTTTTTGTGCATTTGTTCCTCTAATTTTTTTGTCTTCTGGGTTTTTAATTTGGAAAATCAAAGAACTTTTTGAATTTTTGTTACCAAATCTGTCTCATGGCCATCTAATTTTTCATCATTTGCACTAAGCTCTATGTGTCCCTGTGTATCAAGGGTGTCATAGTAACATCCATCACTTGATTCCTTATTTTTCTCCAAGATATGGTTTGAATCAATTTCCATGGTAAGATCTCTACTAGAAATCGCATCCCTGATACACAAACATTGCACTTCATTCTCCAATTCTTGTTTCACTTCAGCAATCTTGGTTGTTTCTTGGTGATTTTTGTTTGGATTCACTCTGATCATACAAAAGGGAACTAAGTCCAAGCCATCTTCAACCAAAAACTTGGTAGGTGTGATCTCATTGACATACACATCTAAGGTGGCCAAAATAAGAGTCCACTCCAAGGGTTACATTTTGTCTTTAAGAAAAGGCTTAGGTATATAGTTTGGACCTTCAAAAGGTCTCTCTTGCTTACATTTGTCCTTGATTGAACTGTCATAGTCTAAAGCTCCACACATCCACAGGTGAGGTTTAGAGTTCAACCACATAGGTAATTTAGACTCTATACCAGTTGTAGAGTTGAAATCCTCTTCGAGTGTTCTTTATAGATCTTTGTAGTTGTGTCCACTTAGGTTGATGTGTGTAGTGATCTCCACGTGGCACAAGTAGATATACTAACAACCCCAATCATGAACCATCTTTAACTAGCACATGAATAACTTTCTTAGAATAACAACGTAGTTATTCTCAGTATCAAAATCTACTATAGCAAACATATGTTCATACTCAATTACACAAGAAGTCATCACCACTTGTCGGAAATACCATTAGGTTTTGCAATATAGCCATCAACTAGTTGCAGTTTCTAGTTGCAGTTTCGTCCAAGTTCTTCTAAGGGTAGGTTTTCTCCATTTATCCAAAATCCATTTACTAGCAATGAAAACACTTCTCCACTGTCCAGGATTGCAATGGTTTCTACTCCCTGATGCTCTATGGCAGTGTGGTATTCCATTCTTTTCCTTCACAACAATAATCACCAACCTTGTTTATGGGCAAAAGCATGTTAACATGTCAATGAATATGTTGTCCCGGATAGTGCTAGTTACTTGTGCTTGTTAGCATATACTGAAAACGGATGGGCAAGTCCTTTGAATTTCAAATTTTCCATAAAAAAATTATTCTCCCTCCTCATGTGCTTCTGTTACAGTTACCGAAAATGACATGAGGACTCTCTCTCTCTCTGTATCTCTCTCTCTCTCTCTCTCTCTCTCTCTCTCTCTCTCTCTCTCTCTCTCTCTCTCTCTCTCTCTCTCTCTCTCTCGTTCGTTCCTTGTGTCGGGCATCCTGCCTCAAAGATGAGTTGTCAAAGATAAGTTCTTTCTCTCGTTTGGACACAGACCTATAGAAATGGAGAACCAACAGCCAACATTATTGCCACTAGCTCCGATGATGGAAATGGAGCCGTATTGTAATGTGATGGTAAGAAAATCTTATGTGTAGCCCACCCACTCCAAATGAAGTCATTGGTTTTGTTGGTCACAACTATAGTTTTGTGAGGGCATTTGTTCATAGTTTGTGTGTATTACAACATCAAGTGTTGACAACTATACATTTAAGTGATTTTAAGTAAGTAACATATTATGCACGTCTACAGTTCTCAAGAAAAAGCTGACGAGATCCACTACAGGCAATGATCTACAACTCCCAAGATCCAACTCTTTTTGTAATTAGGGAATATGAGAGAGCAAGAAAGAGGAAACAACGTGAGCAGAAAAAAATGAAATTCAAGGGACAAAATCATGACCTCAACGATGCAGAGAAAAAGAAAATCTCCTTCGAGATTGTGAGAGCTTTCAAGAGTAGGACTGAAGGTTTTAGTACAGAAGCAAAGTGGGAAATATGGAATCTTGTCGCTCAACATCCACATGTTCGAGCGATCCATGATGAGTCTTTCAAGGAGCAGGTTTCTGTACAAACCGCAATTGTCTCCAATGTCCGCAGCACACTGGCTACTGTCAAGCAGCCATGTTCCAATGAGGAGTTGTTTTTGAAGAATCCAGCATTGCAGATGATATTGCATTCAAAGGAAAACATGACTATTGAAAAAATTGCCAAGGTCCTAAATGTCAATCCTCGCACCTTGCACAAGGCGAGATCACGATAGGTAAAGCCTGATGTTGAAGGTCAATTGTTTTCACTGGTTGCATGTCACAAGCAACACCATCATAGCCCTATCACAGATGAAATTAAGGAATTGGTCTACACATTTTGGAAAGTGGAGACTCACATTTCACCGAACACAAAAGATGTTTTTTGAAAGAGGATGGGGAGGAAAAGGTACATAGAACACCCTGTGCACCTCCTAGACGAGCCTCAGGTGATCAATCAAATACTTGTACCATAACTTATGCATTTTATGAATTGCATCTCTAGTGCATAGTAGCTTGTATATGCTGATCAATAGCATACTGATCTGTAGACTTTTGCTAGTTATCATATTGACTATGCTAGTTAGTATATGGAGTATGCTAGTTAGAATGTCTTGGGTTCTAAATAGAATAGAGAGCTAGTTGGTTAACACAATATGTATGGTAATTAACATACCTAGTATGCTCAATTGCATGATAAGTACGTTGTATAACAGAAAGTGATTATGCTAGTTAGCATATGGAGTTTGCTAGGTAGCATACGGAGTATGCTAGTTAGCACGCCTTGAGTTCTAAATAGCACATAGACTTAGTTGGTCAACACAAAAGATATGCAAGTTAACAACCACAGTATGCTCACTAGCATGATGACATATGCTATTTAAGACAAGGGTTATTCTAGTTAGAACTAGCAGTTGGACTGTGTATGCTAGTTAGCATGCCTTGTGTGTTGGGTTCAAGCCCTTGTCGATCATCTACTCATGGGAAACTCCCTTGGAGCATGCAGAGGAGAGTTCAGTTAGGAGTCGAGTTGTTTTTGCATGGCTACCTAAAAGCCTCTTATATATATAAAGTTTCACATAAGTAAAAATGTAGCGTTATTTTTCTTTTCTGGATTCTGTATCGAATTCTCTTTCCTCTCTCTCTCTCTCTCTCTCTCTCTCTCTCGTGTTCTGCTGCACGCCATCCTTCATGCCATGGCAGCCCTTTGATTGCATCCACCATAGCTTCCCAACCTCAACAGATGGTATTAGAGCTTCGGTACTCTCAGGCGTTGTTGCTTCATAGCCAAGTTGGCTAGGGCGCTGCAGAAGGCCATCAAGTCAGCTCACAGCAGAAAGACAAGCTGCGATCAAAAAGCTTTTGAATATTCAATTGGCTTCACCACAGAGGGCTAACAAACGATAGCCAGGCCCGTGAGCAGTAAAGGCAGCCAAAGATCGAGCAAGGTCGACTACAACACGCAACACAGGTAATCACAGAGGGAAGCATAGCATGCAGATGAGGCCGAGCATAACCCAATTCTCTATATACTGGCACTGGCAAGGCGGGCAAGACTTTTGTGGTGGGTTTATATTAAGGATTTGCTTACATCACCCCTATTGAAACTAGGGTTCCCACACAGTGTGATAACTCACACATAAAGCCATTCACACCCTGCAAATGCCGAGCTCGATGCTCCTTCGAGTAGACAGCCCTACGCCTATGCTGTTTGGCATCTTAGCCTACCTTACACCTGTGATTCTCAAGCTTCAATGGATTAAATTGTCCGGTTTGAAGCCAAAACTCCATGAACCCTCCCTCTAGGCTCTTGTGACCATGGAAAATCTCTTCATACATGCGTGTAATTTAGTGCTAGTGCACATAAATCTTGAGAAGTCTTCATCACCTCTTAAAGCATGCCTCTTCAATTGGCAGAGATCTCTTCAAACTATTTCAGTTTGCGATGAGTTGAAGGTTGTTTTGGAAATGTCTCGATTTACATATGAGTTGTGCTCGAGGCACATGAAAAAGCGGAGATTTTGGAGCTATGTTGTTTTATATGCAGCATCAGCTATCATGTATGGATGTTTGCTTCAAAAATGTGGTATACGACTTCAAGTTCAAAGCTCATTCAATGGTTCGCTCAGAACACTCGACATATGCACAGTCCAAAATTTTATTCTATCTTTCTTGTACTTATGGTTTGTCTTTTGTCAACAAAATTCTCTTTTTCAATCGAAGATTCTTTTAGTTTATCCGTTGTCAGTCATGCCATGAAAAAATTTGTATGGGATATAGACACTGCCATCCATAAATGGTAAGACCTCCCATTTTGTCAGTTCTCAGCCTGTTGTTTTCACTTCTCATGAGGTTACTGGGTACACCTTAAACCCAAGGTTTGGCAATGAACCAAAACTCCATTTTTGGTAGCTACATATTTGGTCTACACCCTATCTGTTCAAGGGGGGGATATTCACCTAGCACCAGGTTATGGATACACCACAAATCCTTGGTTGTGAGAAAAAACTCACGGTTGACGAGTACACCAAAAACTCGAGGTATCATGAGTTGCTTGTCCAGTTTGGGCTTGGGGGGGGGATTGTTGGGTTCAAGCCCTTGTCGGTCATCTACTCGTGGGAAACTCCCTTGGAGCATGCAGAGGAGAATTCAATTAGGAGTCTAGTTGTTTTTTCATGGCTACCTAAAAGCCTCTTATATATATAAAGTTTCACAGAAGTAAAAATGTAGCGTTATTCTTATTTTCTGGCTTCTATATCAAATTCTCTTTCCCCTCTCTCTCTCTCTCTCTCTCTCTCTCTCTCTCTCTCTCTCTCTCGTTTTGCTGCACGCCATCCTCCATGCCATGGCAGCCCTTTGTCTGCATCCACCATAGCTTCCCAACCTCAACATTGTGTTCTACCTAGCATACAAATGTATCTAGTCAACACAATATGTATGCTAATTAACATCATCTACGCTAGTTAGCACCTAGTATGCTCAATAGAATGATAGGTGTCATAATCCGTATACTAGTTAACATAGTGAATGATAGTTAGAATATGGAGTATGCTAGTTAGCATATAGACTGTGCTAGTTAGCATATGGTCTGTGCTAGTCAACATATGGACGATGGTAGTTAGCATATGGAATGTACTAGCTAGCATATGGAGTATGCTAGCTAGCATGTATTGCGTCCTAAATAGCATACAGAGCTAGTTGGTTAACACGATATTAACATACCTGGTATGCTAGTTAACATACCTAGTATGCTAGTTACATACCTAGTATGCTCAATTGCACGATAAGTACGCTGTCTAACAGAAAGTGATTATGCTAGTTAGCACATGGAGTTTTCTAGATAGCATATGGAGTATGCTAGCTACTAGGCCTTGAATTATAAATACCATACAAAGTTAGTTGGTCAACACAAAAAGTATGCAAGTTAACACCACTTATGCTAGTTAACAACTAGTATGCTCACTAGCATGATGGGTATGCTATTTAAGATATGCTAGTTAGATCTATCAGCTGGGCTGGGTATGCTAGTTAACATATGGAGTATGCTGGTTAGCATATCTAGTATGCTAGTTAGCATGCCTTGTGTTCTACCTAGCATACAAAGTTAGCTAGCTAGCACAAGATGTATGCAAATTAACATAATTTTTGCTAGTTAACACCTAGTATGCTCAAAAGCATGATGGGTGTCCTAATTTATGCTAGTTAGCATATGGAGTATGCTAGTTAGCATATGGTATGTGCTAGTTAGCATGCCTTGTGCTCAAACTAGCATACAGAGTTACCGGGTAAACACAAGATATATGCTAACTAACAATCTTTATGCTAGCTAACATACGTTGTTGTATGCACATTAGGATGTTGATTGTGCTATTTAACACTATGATTTGTTTTCATGAAAATGTTGGAAATTAGTTAGCAATTTGAATATTGATCATCATTTGGATGTTGTATGTTGAGTTCTTGCGTAGATTCAAGGAAAAACATCCAGATTGCAAGATTGGAATGAGAATGTTTGAGATGTTGAAGACATTCTTTTGTAGGCGGCTGAACAATAGATACACATGCTGTTGCGAATACCATGTGCAAATGTCCTTTTTGAAGGTCACACTGAACCACATGCGCTCTCGTGCTTTTGGGATGCATAGAGCAGGTTGTGACTGTATATGCAGTATTTGTGCCCTAGGTGAACATTAGCAAGGGTTGCTTGGCTTCACATCACACATTCAAAGGTGTCACACATATGTGAGAGTCTATTCTCTGTCCAAAGCCCGCAGATGCAATTTTCCATAGAAGGGAATGCATGATGGGAGAGTGTTTGACATGTGGAGTGAATAGCTTGGAATTATGCTCCTTGGAGACAACAAAGCCAGGTAATAGTATTAATGTGAAAGTATTTGCATATGTAAAAGCTCAAGACAAGCAAGGAAATAGTAAGAAAAGAAAAGATCTTTTGCACAAAGAAATGTAGTGCTGGGAGTTTCTTCAACTCTTGAAGACCAAGTTGGAGCTCTTTATCACTCATAACTATGTGGCTTGATGGCACGTACAACAATTCAAGGATTGCCTTCTTCGGTTTCTGAACAATGTCATCGTGTCAGTTGTTGATTTTGCAGAGAATTACGCCTTTCAAGGAACAAAATAAGATTCAGTCAATGCATTGGCACTCTAGTCAAGTAACCATCTTTGTACACATAACGTACTACCGCAAGGCAGGGGAGGTAGTCAAAATCATCCACTTATTCAATCAGATGACAAGGTGCATGACACGTTGTTCATGCAACACTGCTTCATGCTACACCGTGACTGGTGACAACAAGAGGGTGTCACTCCTAAGCAACATTGGGTGTGGTCTGATGGTGCGGCCTCACAGTTCAAGAATCCAAGCCTTTTTACTTCGTTGCAAGATATGGTGGACTCATATATATGGGGATGAGCTGGTTCTTCTTTGGATCAGGTCTCGGCAAGGGAGAGCATGATGGTGCATGAGTAGTGGTGAAAAGAACCTTGACACATGAACAGCTAGAACTGTGCTCATATGTTGTGCAAGGTCTATATTATGAGCAATTGGATGCATACACCTTCAAGCTCGGAGATAATGCACTTTTATCAAAAACTTGGGTATCTTCTGTCTCTTGTGTGCTTTGTGTATACATGGCTTTGGTGTCTATCACAGAGGGGTCTTAGTTTAAGAGAGATCATTTGTACAACCTGTCTCATTAAACATAGAGGATCTAAGATCATCAAGAAAATGTAGAACTCTAGAGAGGTGATCAAACAAGCTCAAAGGTCCGCCTCCTTTGGTGTCTTACAATTTACGCTTATTACTGCAAGACTCCATATGGTTTGGACACGTAGCCCACAAATATAAATGGAAACTGTAAAAGAAGGCACACCCAGCTTATAAGAAAGGCATCAGGGTTTGGGAAGATGTGTACAAAGAAGGCCAGTGGCTTGCACAGTATGATAATAAGAAGGTATGCTAATTATGTTCTGTGGGTATGCTAGTTAGTATAAATGGTATGCTAATTAGCATACTATTTATTCTAGTTAGCATAAACAATGTTCTAATTAGCATACCTTTTACTGATTTTCAAGGAGAAGAGATGGCAGCTTCCTGTATACTGTGTATGCTAATGCTAATTAACATACTGTTTATACTGATTAGCATGAACTTATATATGCTAGCTAGCATAAACAATATGCTAATTAGCATAAATTTTTTGGTTTTCAAGAAGAAGAGATGGCAGCTTTCTGTATACTGTGCATGCTAATTAGTATACTATGCTATGAGTGGAATGCTAATTAGGATACTATTTATGCCAACTGGCATAAATAGTATGCTAATTAGCATACCTTGCTGGTTTAGGGGAGAAGAGATGGCAACTTTGTGTATATTGTGTATGCTAATTAGCATACCTTTGCTGGTTTCAAGGAGAAGAGATGGCAGCCTTTAGTTCACCATGTATTCTAATTAGCATACCTTTACTGGTTTTAAGGAGAAGAGATGAGAGCTTCCTGTGTACTGTGTGTTCTAATTAGCAGACTATGTTATGAGTGAAAGTTAGCACAAACAAAAGTACATAGTATGCTAATTGAAGGTATGCTAATTAGCTAGTTTGCATAAACAGTATGCTAATAAGCATATCTTTGCTGGTTTCAAGAAGAAGAGATGACAGGTCTCTGCATCTTGTGTATGCTAATTAGCATATTGTTTATGCTAGTTGGCATTCTGTGGGTATGCTAATTAGCATAGTTAACTGGCATAAACAGTATGCTAATTAGTATAGTTTTGTTGGTTTCAAGGATAAGGGATGGAAGCCTTTTGTATACAGTGTATGCTAATTAGCATACTATACTACGTGGAAGCTAGCACAAACAAAAATGTACAGTATGCCACTTGAAGGTATGCTAATTAGCATACTGTCTATGCGAGTAGGCATAGACAGTATTCTAATTAGCATACCTTTGCTAGTTTTAAGGAGAAGAGATAACATCTCTCTGTATACTGTGTATGCTAATAAGCATATCATGTATGCTAATTAGCATATTGTATGCTGGTTTCAAGAAGTGATGGCAGCTTTCTATATACTGTGTATGCTAGTTAGCTTTACTATGCTGTGAGTGGAAGTTAGCAAAAACAAAAATCCACAGTATGCTAATTGAAGGAATGTTAATTAGCATACCATGTATGCTAATTAGCATATTGTTTATGCCAGTTGGCATAGACCGTATGTTGATTAGCATACCATTGCTGGTTTCAAGGAGAAAACATGGCAGCTTCCTATATACTGTATATGCTAATTATCATACTATGGCATGTTGTGAGTGGAAATTAGCACAAATAAAAAGCGCAGTATGCTAATTAGAATGTATTCTAATTAGCTACTGTGGGTATGCTGATTAGCATACTATTTTGACTAGTTAGCATAAACAATCGTGGCTAACTAGCATAAACATTATGCTAATTAGCATACCTTTGTTGATTTCCAACGAGAATGTATACAAATTCAATGTTTACAAGACAAAAAAGAATGCCAACAGTACACATAGTATTGTCTTCAAAAAAATAATAGTATAGGATTTGATCATTACTATCTGAAGTCTAGAGAGATACATGCCACAGGGTGTGGAGCTTACTAGCACTACATAACTTGGACACAATAGGGAACAGATTCAACATAATTTCTTACAAGCACGTGAGCGAATGGCTTTCTTTTCACCTCTACTGCATTCGTTTATGTCATCCAGGGTGCTCGGATGGGAAACACATTTCTTCTCCCCAGGTTCTTCCAGAATCTGTTCCAGGCCACCTTTTCTCTTTAATTTCACTTTGTTTACAAAGCCCTGCAGGGGGCTATCATCACTGGTGTCTTGCGCAGTCAGCCCAATGTCAATCCTGAAACCTTCCTCTTGAGCACTCCTACCTTCCTCTTGCACACTCCTAACTGTTTCCTCTGAGACGCTTGTTTGATCATCTGTAGGGGGCTTGGGTTTGGGATGATTAATCATGATAAAATCTTCATCATCATCATTTGTTTCTTTACCATCTGAAACAACCTCGTGCACTGTCGCATGATGTGGCATTACATCTTCCCTTTCATGATGTCTATCGAGCTCATCAGATTCATCATTACAGAGCTTCTCTTCTTTCCTTTGATTGACATGTGTCTTGTCAGGTTTGCATCCTGCATCATTGATACCTGTGTATTCCATTCATGCGTTAATTTTCCTCCATACCATTATGACTGCTTGTATGCAGAGTGTGACTAGTAGCATTCCATGTATGGTAGGCATCTATATCTTGTAGACATTCATATTGTCTATGCTAACTATGCCAACTGGTATACAAAGTGTGCTAACCAACATGATCAATATGCTAACTACTAGCATAAAAAATATGCTAGCAATGAAGTGTGAATATAGTGTGTTTGCTAACTAGCAAAGAATGTATTCTAATTAGCATACATATATGTTAATAGGCAAAATTGTGTGTATGATAACGGTATGCTTATTACTGATGGTGTGCTAGTTAGCATACATGCTATGTTAATTAGCATACATGGTATGCTAATTAGCATACCATGTATGCTAGCATAGATGGTATGCTAACTAGAGGATAAGTTATGCCAATTAACATAACGTCTCTGCTAATTAGCATACCATCTTTGCTGGTAAGCATACTATGAATGCTAACTAAAATACACATTACGATAACTAGCAAAGAGGTATGCTAATACAATACACATTATGCTAGCTAGCTCAAAATGTATGCTAACCAGCATAGAGGTATGCTAACAAGCATACACATTATGCTAGCTAGCAAAGAAGGTATGCTAACTACACTTTGAATGCTTGTTAGCATGCACCAAATGCTAGCTAGCATAAAGGTATGCTGGCTAGCATACTTGCATGCTAGCCATCATACACAATGTTCTAATTAGCATAAAAAGTATGCTAATTAGCATATTGAATATGCTAACTTGTATGTTAATTAGCACACTGTGTGTGCTAACTGACATACAGGGTATGCTAATTAGCATACCTTGTTTGCTAGTTAGCACACTGTGCATTAATGAGAATATTTAATATGCTGATTAGCATACTTTGTTTCTAATTGGGAAAATCTCTATGCTAGTTGGCTGAAAGCATGGTTTGGTGGTACAATATGCACTGTCAGGGACACTACTTTTTTTGGTAGAAAATTAGCCTTTTTTGGGGAAGTCTTTTTTATCTACTTTATGGGGAAATTCGTTTTTATCTTTTTTTGGGGAATTCTTTTATGTCCAAAAAAAAATGTTTGGTTTGTAACAACATAGTCCTATGTAATGATTATAGACAAGTCATGGTCTCTGTGTATGTGTTTGTGTGTGTGTGTGTCTTTCTTCCTCGTTTACGACATAGCCGATTCTGTAGTTGTAGCTCTTTACCTCTCTACACTACCCACACTCTTTCTAGCATGGAATTCACAGATTGACCAGAGAATGCAATTGGTTATCCTAGCATGGAGAATATGCAGGGCTGCGTAAACATGGATAATCCTCAAGGCATGGAATTCACAACTACTTCTCCTCGCATGGTGAATGAGCAAGGCTGTCCAAACAGGGATTGGACTACTATGCAAGGCTGCGTAAACAAGGATTGGACTATGGAGAGGAATGCAAGTGTTCATAGCATGGACACCGCTTCTATGTGTGAGTATTGGGCTGTTAAGAAACAAGCATAGAGAAGGAAAGAAAAAGAAAGTAGCAGGTTGCAAGATCCATATTTAATGGATGAAGCCAGATCAAGAAGGCAAATTTGTTCAGCTATGGCAAAGTTTTGGCGCACGTAGACACTAGGGAGTCTAGTCTTCATAGGATTATGTAACCCTGACACGAATCGAACTATCTTGACCTCTTGACTCATCCTTGCTGGAGCATACTTGACAAGGGTGAAGAAATGTTGATAGTATGATTCCAAACCCCTGGTTTCTTGAGTATAGTCAAAAAAATCATTCATACAATCTAAATGATAAACCTTTTTTTGATAGTTCTCCTTGAGCTGAGTTTTAAGATAATCCCAAGCTGCAGCATTAAAATTAACATTGTTTTTTGTGCAATGGTCTCTCCACCAATGCTTGACTATTTTCTCTAATTTGAACTTAGCAATAATAGCTTTGTTTACTGCAGACAAATGAGCCAAATTAAAGTAGTCATCCATGCACTCAATCCAATCTTCAAGAACCTTGCCTACATCTTTGCCTTCCCTGCTAAAATTTACAGGTTGAGACTTGTGAAGCATAGCATTGATGTCTCTATCAATGATAGTGTATTGAGGAACAAAAGGTGCATTTTTTATAGCAGCAGTCGCATTTCGTCTAGGAGGCATGGTAACTTACTGCACCATATCAACCAAGGTCACACACTTAGTTCAATATTCTAATCTGCTCATAGTCCTTCAAACCAAATAGAATAGACAATTGAGATAAGATGAGAGAGAAATAGTACAGATAATAACAACTAAATTAATCCAAATTCTATATCACAAAACTTTGGGGTTCCAAAAAGTCTACAGAGTGTCTTGAAAGTTTCTAATAAATTCTAATGGGTTTGACATAATGCCCCCGGTAATATCCATTGCGATACGCTTCCATCAATGGAGTAAAATTGTCCCATTCCTTGAGTATATCGGATTGGTGATCCCAATAATCCTTTTGATCTTTGGTTGAAACATTTCTTTGTTGACGTGTGAGTCATACCATTGTTGAGTAAGGGATTTTTTTGCTACAAGTAACCCCATTTTGGTGTGAACAATTACCTTCTTTTACTCAGAGTAGTCATCAAAGTAATCAGATTCTTTTAGAAACACATTCAGTGTGTCCCATCTAATTAAGTTGTGTATATTTGCACAATCTGCAAGGCACTGGGGTCTGTTGTAGGCATTGTGTAAAACTTTTACATGGCAAGGATTGTGGACCAATGACTCTCCAAACAAGTCAAAGAACAACTTCCAAGGCACTAGGCTAAAGAAATGTTGGTCGTTGGTTTTTCATTGACGGCCCACCCATTGAACATAACAATGTTGGAACATCCCATAGCCATTACTAAGGGTAGCATGTTCCTAGCTATCCATGTTTCCTTCGTTGGTCTCAAGGTAAGTTCATAAGCATTTACATACAACACTTGGTTAGTGACAACAATCTCCTTTCCCAACTTGGATTGTATCCACTTGATACTCCCAACAGGCGAGGGTTTATGTTCAGGTGGTCTAAACTTCGGGTTTCCTGCAACGTAATGGCACCAAGCTTGGAATGTATTAGGTACAATACAATTCATGGACATTAAAATTTTCTTCTCTTCTCTATTATGCATGGTAGTGACAAGCCTTTGAACTTCCACTCTAGTTTGAAGATGCTCCTCCACCATAAGGTGGGAGCGTATATCCGTCCATATCCCTCGAGTTAAGATGTCAATCATCTACACACACACCCCATCACTCAAGTTAGTTAGAATGATAAAACCAAGATTCAAACTCAAATATTATACCCTCAAAACAATAAGTGTCATATCAAAATCAAATTTTTATAGCCGTAGAAGACCAAAAAGATACATAGTGTTTCTAGGGAGATACATAAATACGAAAGGGTCCTATGAACAAATTCTTGGTTTCTATAACCAAAGTTCTACCCCTATATTTACTCACATCTTGATTTTCAAAGTTTAGAGCTTCAACTTGTGCATTGAAATTCATGTCTTCCTTTTCGTACCATTCCTCTCCTCGTGTTACATCCGTCGGTAGTAATCCATTAAAGTAGTTTACATGAGCATGCCGTTCATTTATGTTAACTAAGTCAACAATAGTAAACATGTCTACTAATGATCGAAGACGTACGGATGCACATCGAAGATGAATACAAAGAAGCAGTAAAGATGGGAGTTACACATTTTTCCAAAAGGGTCACATATTGTAAATTCTCGATTTATTTCAAACCATTGTAAAATTTTAATGTGTTATGGACTCAATGGGAGTTCCAAGCTGTAAAGAACATGTCAGTTAGTGTGCCTAGTTAGCAGATTCAGTAACTGGTGTAGCCCTAAAGGCCTTGGATGCTCGGACACATTTGTCTGTTGTAATAGCATAATGATGAGGCTTCTATTTATTTATGAAAAGTACGTACAAGAGAAGTAGAATGATGAAGTTCTAAATTAGGGTCTATAACCTGGATGACCAAAGGGAAAAAACCCAGTGGAAAAAAAGTGCCTTTGGGATAAGCGCATTATTGGAGTACTTATTAGCATGGGAAATATTAATAGAGTACTCAAGGGATTATTTGCTGATAGATATGGAGTTAAAAAGGTAGCAAATATGAGAGGGTAGCATGATGGAACATTGGTTTGCTTGTTGTAGTCCACTCAAGGTGCATAGGTGGAAGCAAAAAAGAGTGTCTGATGCATATGTCCAATGGTGGGACATCCTATTTATGCAACCGCAAAAATGTATGGAAAACAATATGCTGTGCAAGAAAGATTTTGAGGAGTTATCCAAAAAGATGGTGTAGCTATAAAAGCATATGACATGGATTTGCAAGCTGGCACCCCTTTAGGAATGGTTTTTGTTGACGAGGATATGTGCTCTCATCTTATTGTGCATTGTGCGTGAGTGTTGGACTCTACGACACTCCACCAATTTTAAGTTAATAGACTTCGACTCTTATGCTCATCTCATCCAGCATGAGCAACACGACTTAGATATGCTCAACTCTTCCAGCTTAAGCGTAAGCCTAATAACTACGACTCTTAGCACAGAGTTTAATATGACTTGAAGCTTTGGGTCTAATGCTTTGCTCAGAAAATCATCGTAATCACAATCCAGCATTTTTGATCCGCAAAAGCACACCAAAAATAGCAGATTTTATAGAAAATACCAAATTCGACAAAATTGTCAACCCGACCCCCGAAAATAGGAAAATGCTCAAAACTCGACCACGGAGGGCACAAATGTAAACAAAATGATTCCGTAAATACGCACAAACAAAATACCTCGTCAAGATCGCAAAATCAAATATTTATGGAATTAATGCAAAAATTAGCAAAAACTTGCCAAAAATTACAAAAATTATCCGAAAAATATCCAAAAATTTTCTACAAGGTCTCCACACATTGGGGAATAGTGCAGCCAATTAAAATTTCACAAATCACAGCAATTCAACTACCAACAATTTTATCAATAAAATCAACACTAGGCAATTAAACCGGCAAAATTACCGACAAAAATAGGTCAAAATTTGACGCAATTAGAGTGTGTAAATCCCTGTCTTGAACACAAAAACACAGAAATTCATCATTACACACATCTTTTATGCAATCAAAACATTGAATTAACCATGCAAATTAAACACTTTTTAGGTACACACACACACTAAAAAATTGGCAGTTTTTACCAATCTTTAGGTGCGCACACAAAAGGGTTAAATTTGTCGGATTTGCAATGTGACTTCACAAATCAATAGTTAGGCATGAGCACAACACACATCAATCATCATAATTCACAAATCATAACGCACACATTGATTTCTAGGTGCTCAAACATGGGCAAAATAGTGTGCACACACCTAAAATTAGCATGCACACACTCAATTAGAATGCACACACACTTGAATTTAGTGCACACACACCTAAATTGACCATCCAAGCATGCAATTAACTCGATTAAGCACCCAATTAGCAGCACACAATCATCAATTAGCAATTGAAACTTATCAAATTCATGCGCCAGCAATTCTTAAAAATTTCGGCATTACGACGGCGTGAAAATGAATAACACGTCCTAATTTATTTCAAGCCATTGTAGTATTCTAATGTGTTATGGGCTCAATGGGAGTTCCAAGTTCTAAAGAATAGGTCATTTACTGTGCCTAGGTTGCAGATTCAGTAAGTGGTGAGCCCTAAAGGCCTTCAGCGCCCGGACATTGCATATTTTTACCCTAGGTATATAAGGCAGTGTGTAAAAGAAATTAGAGTTCTCAAGTCATTTGTTGAGAGCACTCTTTGGTGAGAGCTCTTGAGGTGTGTGGGTATGGAGTCCTTGAGCTTCTCCTTGCTCATAAGACTTGATTAATACTAATCAATGATTCATTCTCTCTCACTATGCCTCTCTCTTACTTCTTATGATTGCCTATGATGCTTAGATTAACTAGATCTTAAGTAATTAGTGGTTAATCCCTCTCTAATCTTGTGTGATTGCCCTCTTTTGCTTGTGTGTGTATGTAGGTTTGATTGGAATGTGGTGCTCAATAGATCTATGTGTGTGCTTGCAATTAGTATGTTGCATGATAGGATTAGATCAGTGTTGTGTGCGTCTTGCAATCGTAGTATGTGCAATTGGGTTGATTAGAGGTGAAGAGAAGTGGATATGGAAATTGCCCTTCATTGCGGCTTAGCTCCAAGATCATATGGTTGTTGGAAGTTTTCAATTGACCTAGATTCCATCAGAATCTGTAGACAAATGCTTGTATGAAGATCATCAAGGACAAAAGTTTTAGCTGATCTCCACAAGTCAAAGTCAATAGCCGACAAATCAAATAGTGTTCAAACAGTTACATGTGATCAAGCTCACATATGTATATCAAGATGCACATGGTAACGAATATCATCAAGATCAGGACCTTGTGAAAACCCCTATGGAGGGCCCGATTGAAGTTAAAGACTGTCTAAAGATGATGCAAAGCTTCAAGCTTCCAGAACAAGTGACAAAAAAGTCAAAGTCAGTGGGAGCTAAAGTCAAGAAAGCTACACAAAGGTCACCACCAAAATCTCCTCCAAAGAGACAGATTCTGCCAGACAGTACAATGGATCTTTTAAGATCAAAGGTTACTCAGATGCAGGTGGATAATGCTCATCAATTGCAAACAAAAATTGTAGTATCACAATCATACAAGTCAACATCGATTGAAGCAGGTGGTCAAATCAATGAAAATGCAGATAAAGTTCAACCAAAGGACATTGCCACAACAAAAGCACTCAATACAGAAAGAAATCTGGAGACGATCAAGTGCAACATTGTTCGTGAAAATGAAGAAAAGCTATCAAGATAAGTAAATCTAGATTTACCACTAGACAAGAACCTCATGTCTTTGCGCACTTGGAAAAGATGTGGCCAACCACAGCTGGAAGATGCTCCTGAATTTGTGAGCATATCAGGAAACAAACGAGTAGAATGCTGGGGAATCATCTCCACCACCATTGAAGTAAGTTCACAGATCATCATAGCTCAATCCCATGTGATCACAAAAAAAAAAATACTAGGCGATATCATAATGGGAATGCCAATGGCCCAAAAGCTCGTAGAGATACAGAGTTCAATGAAGATAGAGTCTTCAAAGACACCAAAGAATGAAGACCAAGACTGATCACCCACGAATGACAGCACAAGGTCCTCAAGCACATTTAAAATAGAGACTTATATCAAAGCATATCTTATTGAAGATGATTCATATCCATCAATTAGAACTTCAGAAGAGATTAAAGCAAATCAGGCAACAACAAGTGCATATCAAACAGAGCAAAGAGTAACCACAAAAGATATTGAGCAGAGAATGTCATCAAAGATAGAAGTTAAGAAGAACGAAATTGCAAACAACTAGGAAGCAATAGGAAGTCCAAAGATCCAGACATTGCCAGTTAAATTAGCTGATTTAAGTCAGATTAGAAGACAGAGTCTCAAGTCACCCTCCATAGAGACACAGTTAGATCAAGATGAGACCATGGCCAAAGCAGGACATAAATCTCAATAGAACCAACAATGAGAATATCTATAGTCCTCAATTTTGTAAAAGGAGCAAGTGTCAGATACAATGCTCTACTCGATAAAGTAGCAAATTGCAATATGGTTGCAGACAACATTCAAAGAATTCTAGAGATTACTCAAGAACGGCCAGGTAATAGAGAAATCATGGGTCAGGCTACAAGTCAAGAAGAACTAGTTGCTACCCTTAGCATCCAAAACCATGAAGAGCAAGTAAAGTTTTAGGTAAAGCCTTCAAAGGAAATGCATGCGAATGTCATCCTTGGACATGAGTGCTCTCTTGGCTAAGAGGTAGCCAACAACATTTACAAGTACCATTAATGCTAGATTCAGAGTTGCAAAAGTCACAGGAATCAAAGAAAAATATAGCAGACAAAGGTAAAGCTAAATTGGACCCTCCATCGACTAGCAAAGAAGGTGTGACATCGTATGCCTCTACATCAAAGAACCCTCATGGATCAACTTCTTCAAGAAAGTCAATCTTTCAAAACTTCAAGTCAATTGCCGACACGATTGAAACCTCTAAGGAGACACCCAAAAAAACAAAGATATCACTTCATGATCTAGTCCCAAAGCATAAACCAGAATCCAATCACTTCACACGGGTGAGCACTCCACCAAACTTGGGTGAGGCATAACCAATCCTACATAACCACTTTAGAACATAACATGGTTGCAAAAATTTCGACAGCATAACCATATCCAAAAAAAAAACAAGAGCCACACCAGCTTACACCATAAAATCACAACCATAATCCATGAAGGAATCTCAACCCTTAACCACAAATCATAATCACATTGAACCAACTCCCACACTTGGAGTTTGACATATCCCCTGCACAGGCAATCGAGGTCTACACGCATATGACTCGTAAGACATGATTCTTTCATGAATAAAAGGAGTTCGATCAACAACTAATCATGATATAAAATTCCAATTTTGACAACATCCAACCATGCAAAGTTGATGCATCACATCTGCACTTTACCTCTCTAGCACATAGAGCTAGTTTTGACCTAGATAGGTGGAAATCTATCATAACCATGCACATGAGGTGACCACATCAGTTTGTAATGTTTCATATATCATATGATAACATTCCATCACCATAAACATGATGCAAAACATGTAATTGAAAGTATTTCATCTCAAACCAATAAATCAAGATCAAATCCATAATATAGACTAGCACTCTATCACATTACTACACAACAAACGATAATCCAAAAAGAAAGCCACTTTAATCATATATGCCTATGCGGTTCGGGTTGACTAACCATATATCCTCACATAAGTTTATGGGCATCTTACTGCTGAAATCAAATCACTAGAATAAACCATAAATCATACATAAACATCTTTGTTAACTCACAACGTCATATGACACTCCCCCTTGGTAGCACCCCTACACGTAGATAAAAGAGACTATGGAAATAACTTGCATATCGGAGGTGATAACGAAGACCTAAATACATTAATCATCAATTTTTATCAAGATTTCCAATTGGTTAAGTGGGTTTTCCAATCTGGTGAATCTATATAGTGGTTTTTCAAGGAGCTTGGAGTCAAAAAAATTGACTAAGTGTAGTGGGCAGGAAGCTGTTTTTTTGACCATATCTCTTAGCTCGTGCGTGATTTTCACATGACATCAAAGAGAGAAAATGTTCTAAATGATGTGTTTAATCTTTGGTATAAAGGGTTTAGGCTGATTCATAACGTTTGTGAGTTATGACCAAAATAGTGTTGCTACCGCTTCGATGATTCAAAACAAAAAGCGCTTTTTATGTACGCACGTGATCATAGACACATCGTGTGCATAAATTAGCGTGTTAATCCTGATGAAATAATCATGAGTAAACTTCATACATACTTGGCTAATCCATACATGGACCCGTATACGAAAAATAATCACCGAGAGGGTGACTACTCAGAAAAACGACATAGAGAGAGATGATGATGGCTATGAAGTTTTGACCTTCTCGCCATGCTTTAGAATTAAGTATGGGCTATCTAAAGGCTTATTTCTTGTCCACAAGAGAGCGGTGATGAGAGCTACGTAGAGGAATTCACCACGAGAGCTTTCAGAGAACCCGTACACCGTGAAACGAGAGAGGAGATAGTAAGCAAGTAGAGAGGGAATATCCTCCTCCTCCTCCTTCTTCTTCTTCTTCTTCTTGTTATGAGAGAGAAGAGCTTATGGAGATGGTGATGAAGACCTTGTAGCACTTTGTATAGTAGATATGTATAGCCTTGGGGTGGTAGATGCAACAGACGACACTAAAAACTGAGGTATCTATGCCAATTTATAGTTTTTTCCAACTACCCGAAGTGTCTCCCAAGCTGAAAGTAGCGCTAGTTTCACAGCTCGGAATAGCTTCTTGCTTTTGGAAACTTTTCTAAAAATATGTCTTTGCTTTTGCTGGTCAACTTTCCCACTTACCATCCAATTTTTACGGTAAAATTGGCCAATTGAAAAGTATCAGGCAAACTAATGGAACCTTAGCTAGACTATGCCACACCGTAATGTCTCGACATAATTATGGATTTCTTGTGCTACCCCGAGGTATTTAATGTATCACTTTTTATAAAAGTAACTCCCGTAAAAATCTCGTTTGGTCCCGTTTTTGCTCCGGGTGATCATTTTTTAATCCGACGGAGATTAAAAGTAACATTTTTATGTTTAGGTTATCATAAAAAGTACATTGCTTTTCAAAAACGTCAAAAAGCATGAAAAGCTGAAAAATAGCATAAAAAGAAAAAAAAATCTAAAATTGAACCACGCGTTCCCCTTGTCCACTGGAATAAGAGAGTGGATTCGCTTTTCACTAAAAAGCACTAAAAATCATGAAAAACTAAAAATAGTGTGAAAATCACTTTACAAAAATTAACCATAGCTTCTTCAGAATGCGTAGATTAAGGATCCTACCTTGCTTTTGGCAAAAAAGCACCTAAAAGCATGAAAAAGCTAAAAATAATGGATTTTTTCAAAACTGAACCAAACGTCCATCTAATCTACTAGAATATGGAAATGGCCTTGCTTTTTACTTTAGAACCTTTCAAAACTGTCAATCAAGCATCTTAAATTAAAATTTTACAAAATAGATATTGAATGCTATTTTTCTACTTTTTAAAAGAGACACAAAAATTGGGGATCTTACACTCTCTCTCTCTTTCTCTATCATTTCTCTCTCTCTCTCTCTCTCTCTCTCTCTCTCATCCAATGCCATACATCCAAACTCTCTCACCAAGCTATAAGAAAGGGGAGCGCTACCAGCTTTGCACACTCTACAACAGTTTTCACGCACACTGCACACCTCCTCTCTCATCTCTCAATTCAGCCCACTTTCTCCCTCCTCAACAATTTCCTATTTTGGTGCGCAATGAAGCTATAGGAAAGAGCATAGAGCTTGTGTGCATCCCTGCCAGGAATAAATGCACTTAGACAAGCAGAGTACTGGCTTGTGCTCGTGTGGGAAACCCTACTTGAGTAAATAATAGTAGAAGCTTCTCCCACAGGAGAACGTCTTGAATGAAGCAAGCATAACCATTCTCGGCTATAGGTACAATGAATTTCAACCAATAGACTTATGAATCCATTCATTTACATGCATTAGAAAAGTGTTTGGGACATGAATAGTAAATACTGATTCGGGTTCTTGTGCTTATAAAAATTCAAAAAGTAATATAAATCTCTTTTGGGGGGGTGGGGACCAGCCATCTTCCCTATTGTCGTGTCATGTTTTTGCATTCTCAATTTTTTGTCGTGCAGAATTTTATGTGAAAATAGTAGATTTAACTTTAAAGTGTTAAGTGCACGCTTCCATATCTCTCTCTCTCTCTCTCTCTCTCTTTCTAAATATATATACATATATATATATGTGTGTGTGTGTATATATATATATATATATATATATATATGCATATATATATATATATATATATATATATATATATATGTATGTATATATATATATATATATATATATATATATATGTATATATATAATTTATAGATTTTGTTTTTGTCTTGCTATTGAATTC